>NW_005368341.1:83885-91068 GCF_000412655.1 Myotis brandtii | reverse complement strand
AATCTTAAACAAGAACACATTTATATTCTATATACATTAATGAAAGATCTTTGAAGATCTAAGAATCTAAGAAGTCATCTATTTCTATATCCTCACTTCTTTAAAAATGTGGACGATTTTATCCAGAAAATATTACACAAGGTCACATCTTAAACAAGAACACATTTATATTCTATATACATTAATGAAAGATCTTTGAGCTATAAAAGATCTAAGAAGTCATCTATTTCTATATCCTCACTTCTTTAAAAATGTGGACGATTTTATCCAGAAAATATTAGTAATTTGCACAAGGTCACAGAATTATTTGTTTTCCTGCCAATTTACATTTCCAAGCAGCATATCTCTCTTTTCTTGCTTCCTTTATTTCTTTATGTAAGCCATTTAGATGTTCTTTTCTTTCATAAGAATTTGAAAGCTTGAAGCAGCTACTCATTTGGTATTTAGATATACAAATAATCTGAATCTAAAATACTAGCCTGGAAAAACAAATGTATGTCTTTAGTATGCTAAACCTCCCTTCTAATATCCATACAATTGTTATTTTTATCATCTCTCCAAAACATCCTGTTAAAATTTTTGATCGTGTACAAAACAAATGCAGCAATGGAGTCTGTATATTTTCCCTTCCTATGAACTATCTTCTTGAAATAAATTCATGCATTCCTTCAACAAACATTGATTGATTGCCTACTAGGTTTCAGGGGCTGTTCAAAGTACTTTGCACATGGAAATGAAGAAAAGAAAAAGTCCCTGCCCTAACAGAGCCTGCACTCTAGTTTCGGAGATAGAAAAATAAAGTAGGTAAATAAGTAAATTACATTGTGTGTTAAATAGTAATAAGTACTAAGAAGATAAATAAAGCAGATGAGGAAAATTGGAAATGTTGCTATTACTTACTTGTTAGTGGTTGATTGATTTTTTTTTCACTTTTATTTGGAGCTACAATCAGAGGGTTCTCACTTGAGTGGAGATGAAGGGGATAAGAGCTAAATATCTATATGGAAAAATAACATTTCAGCAGAGGGAACAGCAAGTTCACAGGATATGAGAGATAAGCATGACTACTATGTCCAATTATAATGAGGATGTCAGTAGTACTGGAGCAGAATTAGCAAGGAGAAGATTAGTAGACTGTAAGGTTAGACAGGAGGTAACTGGGCCAGACCATATAGGGCATTAAGACTTTGGATATAATCTGAATAAAGCAGGAAGTATGGGTTATGTACACTCTAGCTCAGCCCTGGGCAAACTACGGCCCGCGGGCCGGATCCGGCCCGTTTGAAATGAATAAAACTAAAAAAAAAGACCGTACCCTTTTAAGTAATAATGTTTACTTTGAATTTCTATTAGTTCACACAAACACTCCATCCATGCTTTTGTTCCGGCCCTCCGGTCCAGTTTAAGAACCCATTGTGGCCCTCGAGTCAAAAAGTTTGCCCACCCCGGCTCTAGCTGCTGAATTGAGAACAGACCCAAATGTAGCAAGGGTGGAATCAAAGACACCAGTTTGGAAGCTATTGCAATAATCCAGGCAAGAGATGACTGTGACTTGAATCAAAATAATAGGCATTTAGGTGGTGATATTGGGATATATTGTGAAAATTGAGCTCATATATCTCACTAATAGATTAACTGTGGGGTACAGGTGTAAGAGAGGAATCACAGAAGACACTAGACTTTTTTGCCTAAGTACATAGAATGAACTTTCCATTTAATGAGATGTAGTATTATTCAGAATATTAGACTGAATACTGTTCTGGAGCTAACCTATCATAGTTTTTAGTCTAGAATTCAATATAGGACAAAACCTTAGATAGCTCCATTCTTGGCATATGCAGTAGAAGCATCTCTTTATTAAACACTTTCAAGTTACTCCTCTGATCTGACTCTGTGGTACTGACGGCAGAGCACTTACTGATTTTACTACTACAACCAGTCATATGAAATATTTCTGTTGCTCAAAACCTAGGTAAAAATTTAATTAAGAGAAAAATCTGTATTTATAATATGTATACATATAAGTGTGTATATATATAAACACACATTTTAATAATATGTATATTATTCCCCACCCTAACAATGTATTATTTAAGCCTAAATTTTGATATTCTGACACTTCACAGATTTTTAAAAATATCTTCAGTTTATTTTCAACTTACTGTGAACATTTAGGGAAGCCGAGTTTTTACATGAGAAAATATTTTTTTCAGGTTAAAGAAAATAGTTATTTTATTTTCAGGCCCCAGGGGATCCGCCTCACAGCGTGGGGACGGTGCGTGTGTGAATGAGAAGTGATGCACATGATGATGTGTATATATATATATATATATATATATATATATCTATATCCAAATCAGTGCATGAACACAAGGAGGAGAAACATGCATAAGTATGTATAACAGCTAAAATTATTGATCAAGCCTGCTGTGTAACCTGTGAGTGCAGTAATCAAAAAAGTAAATGCTATTGAGGAATTTCCCCCAGATCAAACAAGGGAAACACTTTTTTTTTTAAGCCCCTAAACACAAATTTTTAGTGTAAGGCCTATGACAAGAACAATGCATAAATTAATGAAATTCCTCAAAACTAAGTGCAAAGAAACAGCAGAAAAGCCATTTAGCTGAACTTTTTTTTTTTTGACAAAATTTAAAATCCCACTAAAACAGGACTCATGGAAAAATAATATATTTTTTAACTTGAGTTTTAAAATCAGTCCTTTGTACTTTTATTTAAAAAGTGCTGAATTTTTAACATGAAAAAGCACTAATAAAAATAAAACCTACTTTCTAAATCCTAGGGATTCCTGATACCACTTGTTAATCTACTCACACATACAATGAAATAGAAGTAACAGGATTAATTTTATATTCTTAAACCTGAGATGTTCTCATCAGAAACTCCACATAGGGACTGAGCTTGCTTAAGCACTGAAGAGTTTGTAGGATTAAGACTTGTACTAAGCATCTTCAAATAAATTGTTTTCTGCAGTGTTTTCATTGTTCAAGTTGTGAAAGACATGCTTAGGTGCTTGACTTTGAATGGCAGTGGATCTACTAAAATTCACTATTTTCTCACTCTGCAACATAAACATTAGTTTAGAATCCAGGTTGGAAAGTGAAATGTCAGTAGGGTCATATAAAAATAGAAAATGATTTTTAAGATTGAATTTTATGTGGTTAATAAGTTTTTAAAATAAGCCACTTCATTATTTAAAATGGACTTTTTATTTGTGCATGCTGAGGTATTTATGGTATTTTTGCTGTTTATTTATCTAGCTATCTAAATACATGCATGCATACATATATATGCATGAGTAGATAAGCATATACATATTATATTTATAAACATCTAAAAGCATTTGTGTGACTTTTGGTACAAATCTCTTGGTTTCTCTGAACCTTAATTATCAAATTATAGATTTAATACTTATTTGCTGGGAGTCCTTAGGGAAATTATTTATCCTCTGTGAGTCTGTTTTCTCATCTATAAAAGAGATAATAACACTAAATTTTACAATACATGTATAGTATAAATACATTGAAAGCGACTTAGAAAAATCTTAATTATTTCAACAGAAACAAGACGCACTAATTTGAATCGTACTTCTTTCATTGTGGTTATCACACTTTAGTTTAATCACATTTTAAATTATTTAGAAAAAATGTTTTATAGAGAAACAAGATGGCGTGAAGCAGTTTTCATGAGAGCTCAAATAAAAAGTAATTTAATGTATGTACTGCCAAAGGCTCTACATTTTGCGGCAAAGTTGTGCAGTCTTATAATGATAGAGTTCATTCTGGCAGCTGGAGCCAGAGTCCAAAAGAGAGATGTGAATAAAATATCGTTTTTTTTTATTTCTAATATATAATGAACTTTTCTATTAATAATGTGACAATGACAATCCATCATCTCTCACCTCATCTAAAGCTTCTGCCACGCATCATAGTTTTAGGTCTTAGAAACCACGATTAGGTTCAGCAGTAAAACACACTGATTCAAAATGAAAGGTTCATTAGTCACATAATAGGAGCAGCGCCACGAACTGCACAATGAAATCTGGGATTTCCCTTTTGTCTACTTTTTGATACTCAATCTGTTTTGGCCTGAGGTCTGCAAGCAGACAGATGCCCAGAATGATTTTTTTTTTGGTGCCCTAATGATTCCCTTTCCCCTCTTTGCATTAAACTGAATGAGATGGACAATGACCGTACTGATATTCTAAATGGATTGTTACTCCCTCATGGCATACCTGAATGAAGGAGAAAGGCAATTTGGACCGATATTTTTTCCACATTAGCTGTTTTATCTGTGAGTGCCATATGAATCCCCACCAGTGTAGGAGTGGTGCTGAAATGAACTTATTTCCCCTTATATTTCCTTCCATCGTCTGAAGAAAATAACACTGACTTGGGAATCATAAAACATAAATGTCCCATGCCTAGTGGGCCTCATGTTTTCTAGATTACCTTTCCAACTGCCTGAAAGTAATTCCTCATGTCTACCCCAGTCTCTCTATTGTAAAAAAAAAAAACAAAAACACAGAAGTTTGGGGCACAGCTCTTGACAAAGCTATTGGAGCTCTGACAAGAGCTACATGATACACCAACACTGGCTGGATGACAAGGGTCCTCAAGCACACTTCAGAGGCATCCAAATTATTATTTGAATTTAATCTTGAGACCCAAATGCTGATATTATACCACATTATATAGCTATTGTCTCTTGAATGAAAATAACGGGGGGGGGGGGGGGGGTAGGAGTCTGTACTCTGTCCTTATACCAGGAATGCAGCAGGTTATAGATACATATTTGTGAAGTAGAGTCATTGAAATTGCTACCAATATCACCAGATATTCGTGTTCAACTCTCTTGAATGCTTCATTCATTCCTTGTCCAATATCTCCTTGCCTTTTCTCATGGACATTCTTCTTTCTAGGTCATCATATTTTCATTCTAATTACAGCAAACCCCCTCCCCCTCTCTCTTACCCTACCAGGAGAATGTGAAATCTCAAAATGATAACACCTATAATAAGGGGGAGGAACAATTCAAAACAAAGATATGATGGTAGAAAAGTTAATAAATATATCACCTATAGAAATGCCTATTATAAGGGATACCTTCATTTATTACTCCTTTTATAAATTCATTTAGGGATCACAATGTTACCAATTTAGCACAATGGGTAAATGTGCAACACCAATAAGGGTTTCATGTTTTTAAAAAGTAAAAGAATTCAATATATTCTTTATACTTTTCTAGTATAGTTAGAAGATTTGATACTTCTGGTGTTTTAAATAAATGACAGAAGAGAATCTCAAAACAATATTTAAAGGAATTCAATATCAGTAGGATGTGTTCATTTATAATAGTGGGATTTACATTTCTCTCAGGATACATCCATTATTTTCCATTTCTAATAACAATACTAACCCTTTTTCCTCAGTACTGCAATAGCTTACAAATTGGTATCTCTTTTTTTGTTGTTCTTAAAATAAGCTTGATTTTATTTTACCTCGTAGAAAATCATTAAATAACTAGAGGCCCGGTGCATGAATTCGTGCATGGGTGCGGTCCCTCTGGGTGGCCTGCAGGGATCGAGCCGAAACCCGCAGTCCAATGCCACCTGCAGCTCCTACCTGCCACTCCTGCTCATCCCGGACCCACTGTGCCTGCCATGGGCTCGCGCCCAATCAGTCTCAATCTGGAGAGGCTCATGCTGCTGCAGCAGTGCTCACCAGCCATGAGCCCTGTGTCTGACGCCCTCCCAAGGGGAGTAGCCTGCAGGATCAGGCTGAAACCGACTCTCTGACATCCCCCGAGGGGTCCCAAATTGTGAGAGGACACAGGCCAAACTGAGGGACCCCACCGGTGCACAATCGGGCTGGGGAAGGATCGCAGGAGGGCTCCAGGGCGTGTCCGGCCCATCTTGCTCAGTCCCGATCAGCCAGACCCCAGCAGCAAGCTAACCTACCGGTTGGAGCATCTTCCCCCTGGTGGTCAATGCACATCACAGTGAATGGTTGACTGGTCGACTGTCTGCCCCCTGGTGGTCAGTGCACGTCACAGCAACTGGTTGAGCAGCCTTAGCATATCATTAGCATATTAGGCTTTGAGTGGTTGTTCGGTTGTTCTGCCATTTGGTCTATTTGCATATTATCCTTTTATTATATAGGATGCCCCATATTCTACAGCTGTTTTCAAATAGGAAGCAAGTTCCCTATGATCTTTGTAAGAAAATGCATGGAAGTGTTGTAGGATCTTGTTATCCTAAATGTGGTCTATGGGCCAGCAGCCTGAGTTACCTGGGAACTTATTAAAATGCAAACTCTCAGATTCCGCCCCAGACCTACTTTATTAGAACCTACAAAAATTTCACCATGTGTTTCATTAACTTTTACTAATATATCTTATCTATAAAATAGGAAACACATTAAGTATTACTAATATTAGTGTACAAAATGGATACTGGCAACCCCACTCATCCTTTTGCTGCATATGCTATTCTGAGAGAAAGGCAGAATTTGATCAAGCAAAGGCATGCTTTATCTTTTCTTTCATTTTCACTTGTTTAATGTGTTGAAGTTTCCTTCTACATTAATACGTAAATTAAAGGATTATATAATCAAGAATAGCATAAATGAACCTTCCCAAACAAATATGGCTTGAAAACTGTAAACATGAGTTGAAGATAGGACAAAGTATGCAGAAATAAGTGAACAAGCGGCAAAGATGATTCTTTTTCTATTACAAATGAATATACATAAAAATATTGTGTATTAAAATGAAAACTATATAAAGAGAAAAATGGAACCAATACTACCTGATTTCTTACACTCAAATGGCAGCATATTATTTCATGTGTTATATTAATCATATTTAAATATGTTGTTTCAAACATTCACATGCTTAAGTTCCCCAAAGCATTTTTATATTCCTAATTTACAGCCACATTTGCAGATTAATATCCAGGTGATGAAGTATCAAATAGTGTTTATTGACATTGAGTGAATGCTTTTCTAAAGATGAATACATAGACAGTAAATTAAGATACCGTTTGGCCACCATTTGTCCACCATCCAGAACTGAAATATCATTGCTGACATCTACACATAAGGAACTGTCGGACATTGAAACTTGGACTCAGAACTCTTGGACATTGAAATTGGGACTTAAAACA
>NW_005368341.1:76119-83538 GCF_000412655.1 Myotis brandtii | reverse complement strand
GTTTGGCTAAAGTTATAAATGCATCTAAAATGATGAATCGCAGAGGGAAGGTGGGAGTAGGGGGAGAGAGAACAACTAAAAGAACTTATATGCATATATGCATAACCCATGGACACAGACAGTAGCATGGTGAAGGCCTGGAGAGGGGGCAGTGAGGGTGGAGGTGGTCAATGAGGGGGGAGGGGGATATCGGTAATACTTTCAATAATAAAGATACATTTTTAAAAAGATATTTTGAATAATACCAATAATAATAATAATAATAAACTAGGTCCATATGATAGGAGCAAGAGCCAGTTCTGCATGTTTCATAATACTTAATACATCTGACATAGTAAACGCACAATTTAATTAGGCTTTCATTTCTAGGGCTGTTCAAAGCTAGTGTAAGACTGTGATAAGAAAGCTCTAAATACTGTTTTTATTCTTTTGGCAGCAAAATCATAAAGGAAAGCCATGATGTGTGTTGATATTCAAAAGAGAGAGCTAAGTATAATCCCCCTATATGCAAACAGAAAACTTAATGGTAAAGGGGAAAAAGACATTCTAGTACTTCAAAGAAGGCAAATAAAAACTCTTTGAAAATATTTTGGCATTGCTTTCATTTTGCTGACTTAATGAGGAGACTGTTTTATATGCCAGAGAGTGAGAACAGTGGGAAGGTCAGATCAGACTGAGAGGGGTGGCTGGTTGGGAAGACAGAAGCTGTTTTTTTGTGTGGTGGCTGTGGTAGGGGATGGAATTGGTTACACTTCTTTTGGGCTTTGTGTAAGTGGGGCAGGGAGCCCCCTGGCCTGGTAGTGCCTTGTGGAAGGGAAAGAGGAAGAAGGCCAAGGCCATACAAAGCCAGTATGATCCCTTGCCTGTGCCCTTTCCCAAGACTTCCCAGGGCTAAATTTGCTACACTCCTAAGTTCTGGCCATTGGTGGATATTATGCAGAAAATCTGTGAAAAGGTGCCTTTTTATGCACAGTTGAGCCCTTGTGGAGGGAAAGCTGAGGCAGCAATGAGGAAGTCACAAAGCATAGAAAGGAATACTAACTATCATAGACCATGAATTCGGAGCATGCACTGGTTAAAGTAAATCTGAGATCATAAATATTTTTAAATTATGCCACTAAAACCTCTAGGAGGGAAAAGGGAAAGTCAAATGTAAAGGTATATAGTATCTTATCTATATAAACCAATTTTTGAATAATTGTTGATGACAGAAACAAAGAATATATCTGAAGAAAGCTGTCTTATCACCTCCAAACTATTTGTGATCCAAATAATTTTACTGCCCACCCAGTGTGGCTCAGTGGTTGAGTGTTGAACCAGGAATCAAGAGGTAGCCAATTTGATTCCCGGTCAGGGCACATGTCCAGTTGTGGACTCGATCCCAGTAGGGGCCATGCAGGAGGCAACCGATGGATGATTTGTTTCTATCTCTCTATCCCTTTCCCTTCCTCTCTCTCTCTAAAAATCAATAAACGATATTAAAAAATAATTTTACCCTTTCCTTGGCAATATGAGTATTTATTAAAATTACCTTTAATTTCTTTGTGTTTAGTGTTTCTAAAGCTCATGTGCATACATTGTTTCAGATGGTCCTCATACCAGTACACATACACAATCCTTACGTTAGATAATGCCAGCGTAGTTATTTTCATTTTAAAGATGTGGGTGCTAATTCTAAAGGATAAGAGACATGTCCAAGGTCACATAGGGCTTAATCTAGGACTTAAACCCAGTCTTTCCAAGTTCACACTCCTTTTGTTCCTTCAAGCAAATCTTCAACTTTTAACTTTAAGAGTACTAAAACATAGTAAAATCAAAATTGAACCTCCCTGCTTCTTGTTTATTGTCTAGCTGTGATTTTCAGAGGAAGCTGGCAAATTCAGAGGCAGTATAAAAACAACTGAACTGAAAATGATCAGAGTCAACAGTCTTTGAGTAACAAGTAGGATAGGGAAAGAAAAATAACTAATCAAGTTTGTGTTGTTTTTTAGTTGTTATTTAAAAGTTTGATTCCTCTTTCAAAGTGATTACATCAGTAAAAATTAGATCCTTTGCCTATTGCCTCAATTTTATTCCCAGTGAAGAGAAATAAATTAAATAGTATATATATATACTATTTAAACTATACCTATTATAAGATAACTAGAGGCCCAATGCACGAAGATTCATGCAAGAATAGGCCTTCCTTCCCCTGGCTGCCAGCACCGGTTTCCCTCCAGCATCCAGCACCCAGGTCCCGGGCCTTTGCCCTAGCCGCCACCTCCCACCTTCGCTCCAGGGCCAGGAGCCGCCTCCCACCTTCGCTCTGGGCCGGCCACCGCCATCTTTGTCGCATTAATTTGCATATTCCCTCCTTAGTGGCTGTGGGTGCTGCCATCTTTGTTGCAAAGTGATGGTCAATTTGCATATTCCGTCTTTATTAGATAGGATTCTCAATCCAAATAGTTATAATAAGGTTTGATGGAGCACATTCCAAGAACTCCTATACCGTCTAACAAATGAAGTGCTTAGCTGCATGACCCAGAAATTCTATCTCCATTTCTAAAAAGCTCTCATAGAAAATCCACACTCTTTCGGCTGAAAAGGAAAGCCTCTGTGCATGGCACTTGCACTTGCAGTGACTGCCAGAGACTTGGAAGTTGCTGTTAATAAGGATCCCTGCTGCTGCTGCACATTTATCACCTGCACATCAGAGTGGGAGGGGGTCAGATCATACAGAAGAAGCCCCTCATTCAAAGGTGGCATTCCTCCGTCCACAGCCAGGGCTTTAGAACATAGCAATGCATACTTAATTAATGGTTGTCTTTGTGTCATTATGATTTTGTTCCTCAAGGTTTACATAATTCTTTAATAATATTAACATCACAGTTAGAAATGTACCTCTGCAATTAGGAGTTCCAACTCCTCTTCCTTACTGAAGAAATCAGCTGCTACATTAAGGTTCATTCAAAGGATGAAGATCAATAATTTTATGACTTAAAACACTGTGCTATATATTATTGCTTTTCCAAATTCTAATTTATGGCCAGTGACATTTGTTTACCTAGTTTCTTTCATTAACATTTATGAAAGCATATAAATATTTTATAGCCCTAATAGATGAGATACTTAGCAATGCTTTATTGATTTTCATTATCTTTACAAGGCAGCTCAATAATAAATAGTTGAGGTGTTTAGAATGAAACACCAAACCCAGTTTTACTAGTACTGTGTTTCCTTATCTCTTAGACCTGAAATTTATAGCAACTGGAAATAAATTTATCACCCACTGGGAACATGCACCTAAGTCTCGGAGATCAAATTTATCTTCTCCATGTTCTGTAAGTATCTCATCAATTTCAGGATGAGTTCAATGGAGAGCAATGCTTCTTTGACAATATCAAATAATTAAGAATAAATATAGCACTCCTTTTGTAATCTAACCCTATTCATTCTGGTTTCAGATTTTATTTTCAGTTATTGCATTTTAACATATTCCTCTTGGTGTATAATATGTTTTCTTGAGGATATAATTCCTCTTGGAAACTGTCATTTCACTATAGACACAAACTACAACATGGTCATATGAAGACTAAGTACAAAGTGATGTGTAAACTCACTTATTATCTCCTACAAAACATTCAGAGTTGTATTAGCAGACAGAGATCTGTCTGCCTAATCGTATGCTATGGTTACCAACGAATATCCTTACATTGCATTTAGGGATCTCTTCAAAAAGCACCTCTGGCCTATTTTGTGATATTCAAGCTGTCCATAAAAAATAACAAGGGTCTGGATTTTTAAAAATTCAAAAGCTTAAGATAAAAATAATGCGTGATAGAATATCCCATCATTAAATAAACTTTGAGCATATAGCTAACTTGGACGACACCTATTACATTCTGCCCCAAGCAACCACTTTAAATGTAAACCAGTAGTCAGACATTTAATACTACATTGACATGGCCTGACACTATACTGCTTCAGAGGTTCTAAGACTACTTACTTCTAGGGATGCCTTGTTTTTTATAGGAACCCCAAACTAATCCACACAGCTCTCATAAATTAACATCTCATGGTTTTTCAGATACCAGGTTGGGTATTGCCAAAACCGAATGTATTGGGGGTTTTTTGGTGTGTTTTTTGTTAATCCTCACCCAAGGACATTTTTCCATTGATTTTTTAGAGAGAGTGGAAGGCAGGGAGGGAGGGGGAGAGAGAGAGAAACATCAAAGTGAAAGAGACACATCGATTGGTTGCCTCACACACACACCTGGACCAGGGCTGGGATCAAACCTGAAACCCAGGTATGTGCCCTTGACTAGGAATTGAACCCACAATCCTTCAGTGCATAGGCCGACACTACAATCATTGGCCAGGGCTGCAGATAAATGTTTTTAATATAATAACTGTCCTGTTAATAATAAACTAGAAGATCTCTTTTTTGACTTTCATATAACTGATTTGTTAGATTAAAATTAAGCCCTACATTCATTGTGACTAATGTACCAAAACATGTGGCAATAAACATAGAGCAAGCCTTTACCTGACATCAAAAGATTAAGTAATGGCCCGGAAGGTGTGGTTCAGTGGTTGAGCATGGACCTATGAACCAGGAGGTCATGGTTTGATTCCAGTCAGGGCACATGCCCAGGTTGGGGGTGGTCCCCAGTACAGGGTGTGCAGGAGGCAGCTGATCAATTATTCTCTGTCATCACTGATGTGTCTCTCTCTCTCTCCCTCTCCCTGCCTCTCTGAAATCAATAAAATTCTGTTTAAAAAAATACTTAAAAAAATACTTAATAATGAATACACATTTAATTGTTTTCAATTAAAATAAGTAGATTAATGTGTTTTCATTACTTTTTATACCATGTTTAATTAACCTTTTAATGAATTTAAAACTGTATTCAGTTGGTATTATTAATTGTTGCATTTGCCCTTATATTTTATATTTAAACATTCATTTTGAAATAATTAAAGAATTATAGAAAAATTGCAAAGATTGTATAGAGAGTTCCAAGATAACCTTCCCACAGTCCTCCCTAATGTTAACATCTTCTATTGCCATGGCACATTTGTCAAAATGAAAAACCATCATTGGTATGCTATTATTAACTTAATTCTAGATTTATTTGGATTTTATCAGGTTTTTCCACTAATATCCTTTTTAAGATCAATTTAGAATTTCCTCATTGCATTTAGTTATTATGTCTCCTTAGGATGCTCAGTATAGACTGTACAGCTCCTCAGACTTTTTTTTAAATGACCTTGACAATTTTGAGCAACTTGTCACATATTCTGTAGAATGTTCCCCAATTTGGGTTCATCTCATGCTTTTCTTATGATTAACCTGTGGTTATTAGTTTTATGAATAAATATCTCATCGATGGAGTGCCTTTCTTATCCCAATATGTAAAGGTTATATAATCACATCACTAGGGATATTAACCTTGAGCATTTGGTTAGGGTAGTGTTTACCAGGATTCTCCATTGTAAAGTCACTAATTTCCTTATTAAAAATTTATTATTTGGAAATGAGTCATTAAATTCATCCCACACTCTCTACAGAGAAACTCTACTATTTGGAAGAGGGAGGTAGCAATCTAATAAGTTATAAGATATATTTGTTCCTTCCTTCCTGCCCTTATTTTTTTAAACATATTTTTATTGATTTCAGAGAGGAAGGGAGAGGGAGAGAGAGATAGAAACATCAATGATGAGAGAGAATCATCAATCACTGCCTCTTGCACGCCCCCACACTGGGGATCGAACCCACAACCCGGGCATGTGCCCTGACTGGGAACTGAAATGTGACCTTCTGGTTCACAGTTCAACGCTCAACCACTGAGGCATGCCAGCCAGGCCTGCCCTTATTTGTAAAATATGATAATATTGATTATCATCACTGCCTCATGCCAATAGTGTCTGCTTTCCAGAAATGAATAACATTCACTTACCTTGAGTTTAATCTAGGTACAAAGCATCTGAGTGAAAGATATTTTGATGGTCGTACCAATTATTAACTGCTTTAGCTTTCCAGAAGAGAAAGAAAATATATTTTCTCTTTTGAAATGACTAGTTTTTACAATTTAATGAAAAAATATTACACCTAAAAGTGAGAATCTAAAATATTAATAGACTTGATAACTTGCAATGAGTTAGCACATTATACTTATTAAATATTTTATAGTGCTTTGTACCTTTAACACTTATTATGTTCATTTTTATCAATTCTTCTATAAAAATACCGTGAAGTGCTCTAGTTGTGAATACAAAGATGGGCACTTGACTTGCTTCTCTGAGTTTAATTGTGATTCTAATAACTTCAATACCACTTCCTTTGGAAATTTTAAATTAAAAATATTATAAATTTAGGAATGCTGAAATACAGAGAATTTTAATCAAATTGTTAGACTGGTACAAATATGCTTGGAATCCAAATTAGTTTTACCAAGTTGGCTTCTTGAGTTTATTCATTTATTCTTTCATTTCATAAGTTTTTAATCTAGCAAGCTCTATGCCAGATGCTAGAGATGCATATAGGAAAGACAGTCTCTACCTGTAAAAATAAATTATTACCTAGTGTATAAACACAGTACTTGTCTTTTGGAGAAAAAGATTAACTTCAGAATTTGTTAAATATTTCTGATACCACTGAATAGTTATAAAGTGTAAAACTTTCAAACTAGAAGATCAAAAACAATTAACTGAATGATGTTTGAGGAGACTTAGAGATTATAAGAAGAGTTTAAGTACATGTGCACAGAGGAAGAAATAAATATGATGTGTTGAAAATAATATTTACTGAATAGTCACTTCAAAAATATTAAGGTAGCTGAATCTGTAGTGGAAAAAAAAACAAAGAAACCGAATATAATTTTCATTGATATCAAAAGGACAGTGATGCAAGATTAAATTGCTGTTCATCATTATGTGGATGTTGCTAACACAAAGTATCAGTCAACAAATGCAAACATTGTGAAATCCAATCTTCTTGTTCACTGAGTTTCCAGGAACAACTGCAGAACTCCAGCCTCACAGGAGGCCAATTATGGCAATGCAGCCTCTAGGCTCACATAATCACAACATCTGTAACAGTCCCCTTCATGGATGGTTTACAGTAGATTTTATTACAGCTTTCATGTTGTACCAGAGGCTTTAGCACATACTGTGCTAATAATATCAGCAAACAACCAATTAAAAACAGGTAATCAAAATTATTGCTGTTAACTAGAAATAACTTATGAGGTTTACATTTGTTTTGATATGATACTAATCATTTCTTTTTTTAAAGATGTAATTAAAAGCTAATTATCCACTACCTTTACATATTTTGGAATACAAATAAAAACTACTCAACTATAGTATTCTACTTTATAATTTTTTTAATGTTTTGTGGAAAACTTTTGTGTGTGTGTGTGTGTGTGTGTGTATATA
>NW_005368341.1:72579-76089 GCF_000412655.1 Myotis brandtii | reverse complement strand
ATATTTAAACTGATTTCAGAGAAGGAGAGACAGAAACATCAATGATGAGCAGGGGATGGGTTAGATAAATGGAGGTGAAAAGGGGACATATGTAATATTTTCAACAATAAAGTTTTTTTTTAAAAAAAAGAAACATCAGTGATGAGAAGCTGAGACATGCCTGCCGGATGTAATTCTAATACAAGCCTGTCATACTGCTAAGATGGTGATAAGCTACAAACATGTCTAACACAGCCCGGCCAGTGCCGCTCAGTGGTTTATCATCACCCTATAAACCAGGAGGTCATGGTTCAATTCCTGATCAGGGCACATGTCCAGGTTGCAGGCTAGATTCCCAGTGTGGGTTGTGCAGGAAGCAGCCAATCAATGAGTCTCTCTTATCATTGATGTTGTTATCTCTCTCTGTCTCTCCCTTCCTCTCTGAAATCAGTAAAAGCATATTTAAAAAACAAACAAACATGTCTAATACAAAATTATAAATATATCAAACAAAAAAGAAACTATTTCGGCAGTGACAAAAAATGTAATTGCTGTTTCTAAAACTTGAGAAAAACTTCAATGACATAAAATACTTCTTAAGATTTTTATAGTTAATTCCTAAAAAGTAAACCCATTGCTAAATACAAAAGTTGCCCTGGGTTTTCATTAATGTAAAGCATTTCACTAATGGTTGAACAAGATATAAAAATGAATACTTGTTTCGTGGAGAAGGAAAATCTAAAATCTTTTCATCTAAAGTTGAAAAAGATTAGCATGTGGTCAATATATAACATCTTTGGAGATACAATCACTTACATAGAAACACACTGTCTTAGAGCTTATTTTAGGAAGATGCTTTTAGCATGGATTTTTTTATAATGGGCATGTATCTTGTATATATAAAGTGTGTCTTTGAAGAGATTTATTAACAAGTGAATGGGAAGTAATCCTATATAATAAAAGACTAATATGCAAATTGTCCCCTTGACCGGGAGTTTGACCAGGGGGCAGGGCCAGCCAACCAACTGCCTGCAGCCCCTCCCCCTGGCTGGCCAGGCCCAATGGGCTCCAATTGGGGCAGGCTGGCCTGACCCCACCCATGCACGAATTCATGCACCGGACCTCTAGTACCATATAAAAGAGTTGCAAACTGACAAATTCTAAAAGCCTTTTAATCTTGCCACAGACACCCTTCAAACCCTTCTCCACTTTGATATCACAATTGCCACTCTAGTATTTTCCCCTTATTCAAAGTTTTTATTGTGTCCCTATCACCAACCAAAACAAAAATAAAAAAATAAAAAGCACTTTGGTATAGTTCATAACACCATTCTGAATTGTTTAAATATTTTCCTTTACAACTATTCTTTCAAAACCAGCTATACTCCTACCTTATTGGTTAGCAAATCATCCCACAGATACATGCACATGCTGTTATCTATGTGCCTTCTCCCATCTCTGTCCTCATCTACCTAACCAACTCCATTCAACTTTCAAGTATCGGCTGAAACCTCACTTTTGGGGTATTTCTTGGCTTCCCATATCTCCATTAGGCTGAGTTAGGTGCTTCTTCCCTTGTACTCATAAAAATGAAAAATATTTACATATGTATGATTAAACATGTCTATGTACATATACATATATACACAGTTATGTATGCATATACACAAGTATATATTTACATACACATACACATGAATATCAATATACATATGTGTGTATGTGTATTTTTCATATAAATAAAACCTAACATATAGCATAGTGCTTGAAAACAGTCTACTCAAAAAGTCAAATACATGGATTAATAAGACTTGCTAGCTCTTCTAATTTAGTTTAACAATTTAAAAAATCAGTTGTTTCTTACTACCTCTACTTATTCTTAGAATATAATTTCCCTTAATAATTATTGTAGTATCTGTGATTGGTCATTAAATACTGTACCTGCCTTTCAGGGAAAAAAGATCCTATCTAATGATAGACAAACATGGTAATTGACCATACCTTCGCTACTCCTCCCATTGGCTAATCAGCTAGATATGCAAATTAACTGCCAACAAAGATGGCGGTTAATTTGCATACATAGGCGCGAAGTGGCGGAGCAAAGACTAAAGGCAGCTCCGGCTGGGGCAGTGAAGGCTTGAAGGCGGCTCTGGCTGGAGCAGCGAAGGCTTGAAGGCAGCTCTGGCCGGAGCAGCGAAGGCTTGAAGGCGGCTCCAGCCGGAGCGAAGGCCTGGGTCCCGAGTGCCGGAGGAAAACTGGTGCCGGCGGAAAACTGGTGCCGGCAGCCAGGGGAAGGGAAGGCCTACTGCATGAATCTTTTCGTGCAACAGGCCTCTAGTATTTCAATAATTGCTTTAGCTTCAAAGCTCTTCTCTACAGCTCATTTTATTAGGATTTAAAGTTATTATTTATAAAAAAATGTCAGCTGGAAGGAAAACATAAAATTTGCTTTCTGAAGTAGTTAAAATAAGACTATAATTAGTATGAAGAGAAGATAAACCAGATTTTACAAAGCTCTTAAAATCTTAAATTGTATGATTAGTTACTTATTATACTGTCAATTTTTTCCTCCTATCTTTACTTTTTCCTCTCTTCCAATAAAAATCAGAAAAACAGTACAGATAAGTTATGCAAATCTTCATTCTAAACACATTACTAAGTTATTGTTCTAAAAGATGTACTATAGTACAACATGATTATTCAATCCTATCTTAAATCTTAGAAACTGAATGTCTGACACTAAAGCAAAAAGTTTATGGACTCACATGGTCAGTATTTGATAACATGGTTTTCTCTGTTATTAAATACAAATTGAAATTAAATACATGAAATTCACATATACTAAAAAAGTGGATAAATAAGAAAATAAAGAGAATAAAATATAATTATAATAATCTTATCTAGTTTCTCATAAAAACAAAAAGAATCAGATCAATATCCTGAAATATTATTAAAATCTAAATCTTCATTTCATTATAATTTTAAGTAATTATGGGTAAACAAGTATAGTAAACCAATAGATCACAGTACTTAGTAGAGACTTCAAGGAGTCCAATTTTTCAGCTTCAGTCTTTTAGCAAATACAGTATTTCAAATGAAGCAACTTTCAAAAAATTTAACTGAATTTACCTGGTTATATAGTTTATTAAGTTTAAAGTTAGGAAAATCTATGAAAAATAGGACAAGGATTTCAAGAAGCTAGTATGTTACAACCTAATGTAAGAAGAAATGGTTTGAAAGTATAAAACAGTATGGAAAGGCTTAATGATAACCCTAAGAGTAGCAGAGACAGTTTAAATATACAGAAACTACAGGCTTGATGCACGAAATTCGTGCAAGAGTAGGCCTTCACAGCTGTGGCTGCCTGGATCCCTCCCTCATAGCTGTGGTGGCTACAGGCCAGGCTTCATCCCAGAAGGACATCCAGTCTAATTAGCATATTATGCTTTTATTATTATAGACTAGAGGCCCGGTACACAAAAATTTGTGCACTGGGGGGGGGGGTCCCTCAGCCTGGCCTGTGCCCTCTCA
>NW_005368341.1:32119-71969 GCF_000412655.1 Myotis brandtii | reverse complement strand
CCCCCAGCCACCCAAGCTCCCAGTGGAGGCTGGCTGGAAGCAGGTATCTGGGATTTATTTATCTTCTATAATTGAAACTTTGTTGCCTTTAGCGGAGGCCACAGCCGGCCAGGGCAGGCAGGAAGCTTGGCTTCCTCCATCGTTGGGGCAACCAAGCCTCCTGCTTGCTCCAGCTCCATAGCTGCCGGCTGCCATCTTGGTTGGGTTAATTTGCATATAATCGCTCTGATTGACTGGTGGGCGTGGCTTGGGGTGTAGCGAAGGTACAGTCAATTTGCGTGTTTCTCTTTTATTAGGTTAGAGGCCCGGTACATGAAATTCATGCACTGGGGGGTGGAGGGGTGGGAGTCCTTCAGCCCAGTCTGTGCCTTCTCGTAGTTGGGTACCCCTCGGGGGATGTCCACTTGCTGGCTTAGGCTCGATCTCCCCAGGCACTCAGACATCCCTCTCACAGTCATGGGCTCTCACAGACCAGGACCACTTGCTCCTTACCACCCGCCTGCCGCAGAGGCAGGAGAGGCTCCCACCACCACCACTGTGCTCGCCAGCCATGAGCTCAGCTTCCGGCTGAGCAGCGGGTGGGGGGAGCATAGGTCAACCAGAAGCTGGGCTCACTGCTCCTTAGCGCTGGCCCCACCCCCGCCCACTGGTAGAGGGGGCGGCTGGAGGAGCCATGGGAGGTTGAGGCACCTCAGTCATGCCCCGTCTGCCTCTGCAGAGGTGCCCGGACTGCGCCGCCCCCTCTCCCACCGCCTCTGTGGAAAGCGTGGTGCTGGGACCAGGACTGCACAGCCCCCTCTCCCGCCACCTCTGAGGCTGCCTCTGTGGAAGGCACGATGCCAGGACCAGGACCACGCAGCCCCCTCTCCAGCTGCCTCTGCGGGAGCGGGGGCGCTGGGACTGCCACGGCTGACCTGGCAGTGCAGGCTCGCTGCGCCCCCGCCCCCCCGCCACTGGTCATTCTGGAAGGTTGTTCCGCAGTCCAGTCTAATTAGCACATTAGCTCTTTATTATATAGGATGTGTGAGATAAATAACATGTAAATCATTTTATCAAAAGAGAATAAAAGAAAAAATCCACCAAAAAAAAAAACACACTTCATTTTTGTGAGAAACATATATTTGAAAATGGGTAAATAAAGTATAGAAAAATACAAATTCATTAGCAGAAAATAGTTGAGGGACTTATTAGTTATAAGTTCATTATCAAGGAGAAGGATAAACTTTATTTCATCATTTTCTAGCCCATACGGATATAAACTTTTGATGTCCATATCTAACTTTGTTATATTAGTTTAGGATACTTCCGCATAGGATTATAAATATGCTTTAAAATTAGAAAGACCTAGAAAAGACTTGCTCAGCCTTGGCATGTGTTAGTCAGACATACCAGTCAAGAGCAGTAAAAATAGCACTTTTTATCAGTCCTACAGGTGACCAACTACCTATGAAGAAGAGCAAATTATACTAGGTCAGAACTAGCAAATGCTTTACTACTTACAAGTTACTTAGGCAAATAAATATTTTAAATATATTTGGTTTGTATAATTATTTCTAGAGAAAGAACTCAAGCTACTGTCAACTTAAAAAATTTTTAACTATATTTTCCTAGTTTATTTTAGTCACATATTCTATCACAAAGTGAAAATGCTATACACATTTCACCTGCTTTGATTTTCCTGAAGAAACACTGGTTCCCTTGAGTAGTTTAATTCAGTACATAGCAGCAGTCTTTCATTTGATCCCCAAACTGGTAATGACTCTATAGTTCTGTCCCTTCAAGCCTGTGTGGACTCCAAAGGTGTATGACACTATAAGGAAAGAAATCCAATTTTCCTTAGTAAGAGGTCAGAACCTGAGCAACTTAACTGAATAACAATAATTATCTGAGCCTGAGTTCCATCTCAAGGAATAAAGAGAGATTAAATTTACCCCAGACAGAAATCTAAGTAGTTTGACTTTGTAATGATCTAGCAAAACATATTCTAACAATTGGGTGTCATAGTGTCTATTCAGTGACACTGGACTCTGAGTAAATAGTTGAAAGTTAAAAAAAAATCAACTATTTATGTGTGAAAGGACAATGAATTTTAAAAGAAGGTTTATGAAGTTTCATGCCCCTTGACCTTCTCTTATTACTATTGCCCAGTGAACCTTTTCAAGATGAATGGTGTATATCTTCATCTATGACAGTCCATTTAGCAATCACAATATTTCCTATAAGTTAGATAAATTGTCCAGTCACTTAACAAAAAGAAAGGCCAACATCAATTACAGCAAAGGTCACTCAATCCAGTTTTGTTCTATATTAAATTGTCATCAGACCTGACCAGCAATTTCATCAATAACACATCTAACCAGAATGTTCCAAAATTTAGAAATCAACGGTCTGCCCTATGGGAAAATCGAAATAGGTAAATAAGATACAACTTTTCAAGACAAACTCACAGGGTATTGAACCCAAGATCATACTCTCCCAAGAGTCTCATTTATCTTTTAAACTACATATGACTCTTAAAAATAACTCTGTTGATTCAATGTTTGTCCTTATAGAGATTACACAAGCTAATGTCATGTGGTCTTTATAAATACAAGTTTGACTTTCTCTGCCAAACTATCCAAGCAATTAATACATAAAAGAAGCAAAGTATGTTAGGATACTATAACCTGAATCCAATTATGAGGAGCCTGTCACACAGATCCAGAATAAAGAGTGATCTACAGGAAAACTGACTTGAATTCTTCCAAAGATTAAATGCCATGAAGAATAAAGGCAGGCAAAGGATTCAGATTGGGGGAAAATAAAAAGACAACTCAGCCAATGCAATGAGTGAGCCTTGGTTTATTCAGAATGAAAGAACAACCACACAGCTAAAAAGGTCATTTTAAGAAAAACTGGAGAAATTTGAAAATGTGGCGAATTTGAAATTGCTATTTATTGTCTTAGGCGTGATCATGGGCTGTGGCTGTGTAGGATAAGGTTTTTGTTTTTGGGAAATGCAAACTGGAATGTTTAAGAGGAAGTGTTGTGAAGTTTGTAGTCAACTTTTAATGACTTGGCAAAGTGGAGTGTGTGTGCGTGTGTGTGTGTGTGTGTGTGTGTGTAGAATGAACAACTGTAGAAAGAAATCAAGTAATCAAGTTTATGAATCTAGGGGAAAGATATACAGGGGAACACTGAATATTATTTCAACATCTCTGTGGGTTTAAGAGAATTTTTAAAAATCAGATCATGTTATTTCTCTGCTCAAAACCATATACTGGTATGCCATTTTGTTCTGAATTACACCATTCTTTACAACAGCCTGTAAGACCCAACATGATCTGATCTTTCTGCATGTAATTCTTCCCCTTTTGTTAATTCACTCCAGCCACACTGGCATATTTGCTGTTTCTCGAACATATCAGGCATGCCTTTGCACTGCCTATTCCTTCAGCCTGAAACATCATTTCTCGAGATGTATTAACTCCTTATTTAAAGACACCTCAGTGAGACATAGTCCAACTACCTTATTTAAAATTGCAACTCAACTGCAACACACATTAACCTCCAGGAGATTTTCTGTTTCTCAAAATGTTATATATTTGCTTAGATAGCATCTTCACTTTTCCTGTATGCATTATCCCAAAATAAGCTCCAAGAGGGATGGATTTTTGTTCGATGAAAAACACAGAAGAGTTTCTGGCATATAACTGATTCTTAATTAATTCTTTTTGAAAGTGTAATGAATGAAAAACAGCTTTATGGCTTCCCTTGGAGTTAGAAAATAAGAGATCTGCATGAGATTTTGTGGTGGAGCAAAATGGATTGGGGAAGATAACAGCCCAAGGAGGAACAAGCTCAGCACAGGAAGACAGAAATGTGAGAGGAGATCCAAGGAATGAGTAGGAATGAAAGATGACCTCAAGATTCCTTAGATATTTGCTCGTTTTTACAATATGAATGCAGAGCTGAAATAGGACTGAAATAAATATATTAACTATTCTCTAAAGATCTTGTAATGTGAGAAAGCTCATTTATAATCAAAGGATCTAGCATAAATGTAATCCAGTGAGATGTGCATGAAATATCTGATAAGTAATGTGCAAGAAATGTTCAATCAAAATTTAAATAAAGAGACCATACTTGTCAGACTATTTAGTATCATATCTAGTGATGGTATTTATGTTAATAAGATTGTGTGTTACCTGCCTTCAAAGCTCATTTGCAAAGGAACCAGGGTCCTACAATGCACCAAGGGATATTGGCAATTGGAACCATAAGCTTGCCATGAGGCAAAACCACCTAATTAGTTCTCTATATTTCAAGTGCTAAATAAACCAGCTGCAATCATAAACTGGCTTGACACCAGGATATACACAACCAACGACATGCAATGCATACTTGTGGTAACATCAAGTCATTTAAACATTTCTCAAAGTGGAGAGAGATGGTTAGGAATCTTTAGGTTGGAAGGAATGACAATCAAAGCCTCTTTTCTGGATATGTATTACATTGTCACTTTTCTCTTCCTGGGTACTAGTGGTACTTATTTAGAAAACTAGTGATGAATAAGACCAAAAGTGATTCCAACTCCATCATATGATTCTGAGCTCAAGGATAGACTTCTTGAACAAAGACACTGCGATAATGGTTTCGTTTTAAAAAAAGTGTTGGGAGCCAGCCAGTGTTGCTCAGTGGTTGAGCATCGACCCATGAACCAGGAGGCCACGGTTCAATCCCGGTTAGGGCACATGCCCAGGTTGTGAGCATGATCCCTGGTGTGGGCATGCAGGAGGCAACTGATCAATGATTCTCCCTCATCATCAATGTTTCTATACTTCTCTCCATCTCCCTTCCTCTCTCTGAAATCAATAAAGACATATTTTAAAAAACAGTGTTGGGAGATTTTACATGTGTTTAATACATATATCTTAGTTTTTTAATAAGATAAAATTAAGGACAACTTATTGTGCATTATTCATTTATAATGTTAAATACTTTGTTTTTCTAGGCTTATCTAATATTTAAGTGAAAATATATATTTTGAATTACTATCACTTGGTTTACAAATTTTGTAGAACACAGTCAAACTCATCATCCCAAGAAACACAATGCTTCATATTTTTAAACACATGGCCTATCATAATACATTTAATGGATTTTAAAATAATCACTTATGGAGCAGTCTATTCTAAAAAATTCATTTCAAATATACTTGTAACCAAACAATAGTTAATTATTAAATAATCAATGTGGTGGTCCTTAGTTGGGACTTAAAGTGTGTACATAGATTATCACTAGGTTTCCATTTAACATTAGCTTGTGATAATAAATGAGTTTAACTAGAAATTTTTCTTTTTGTATAAATCTATTTCTCAAGAAATGGTCTGTAGGGAAACCCACTTTTCTAAGCAAAATTCTATTGAGTATGTTTAGTTACAAACATTTCTGATATTTACACATAGGCATTTACTACTTCCCATGTCATCCTACCTCACCTTACTTATTCATTTTAGTAAACAGTTATACAGTCACTACTATTTACTGTCTGCAGCCTTTCTTTCCAAATATTTATATCAAATATTTTTATTTACCAATTTATTTATATCAAGTTGATTTTTTATATCCAATAAGTATCTGTATATTTAGTTTTACTCACTAGTAGTTTAATTCTAAATGAAAAATATCAAAATGAGCCCTCCTGTTAATTTAAAAATATCTTTATGATTATCTATAATACATAGCAATTATTAACTCAGGCACCTTAAAAATTAAACAACATTTTTGAAAACCAGATATTTCTTTTATATTATTCTAATCTTGAATTCCATTTCCTTGTCACTATTGTATTTCATGTTAATATGAAATATTATGAGATATGTCAAAAGACATATGTTAGAAGATAACTGTAAATAGTGGTTATCTAAACATTCATACCACTATACCATGTGTTCATTTTTCTTTTACACAGTGAATTGAATATTCTGTGATCTTTACGTAAAATTTAAAAAACAAAAAATTAAAAATACTTGAAGAAAAAAATAACATTGAATTATCATGAATGCTTTTTATTAAATTACTTTATTTTTCATTCATTTGAATATTATTTTATTGTACTCAAACACTTTTAGTAAGTAAAAGAATCAGGTAAAATCAGTGTTAATTTTAAGCAATTAGTATTTAAATAATTAATGTTGCATTCAGAAGCCAAGCCAAATATTTATTTTGCTAATGAGAATAATAACATTCCAAGAATTATATTTTAACTGCAACTGAATAATCTGGTTTAATCTCAGGTTTACTCAATGTCCAATCTTAATGAAGTCATTCCATACATGAAATTACAAAACACATTTTCTATTTTTCTAAAGTTAAAGTACTTGAAAGAGCAAGGTTAGTCCTAATAATGAGCACATTTTACCAGTGTTCTCCAGAAAAACGACTACTATTACCAGCTGAATACTGATAAATGACACTTTCAATCTGACTTTCGTAATTTATCATTACTCAGATCTTCCTATAAATCTCTATTCTACTCCAAGGATTAAATTCAATGTGAAAAATGAATCTTAAATAGAATTATCCCAGATAATTCTAGATTGTGTGGTTTAAATGATTTGCTTTAAACATCCAATATTTTGAGAAAAAATATATGCATAACATCACTACCTTTTTAAAATATAGTGAATATTTATGTACACTTCGCAAAAAAAAAAACTAAAACTAAAAGCAAGGTCAATATTGATGAGTTAATACTCTATCTCCAAATCTTGAAATATGTCAAGAGCTCTTGGGTAAATAAAATTATTTATGGTATAGTAAAAATCAGCATTTTTGTAACATTTCTATTTAAAAAACAAGGTCATAGTTACATGTGATAGAAAAAATGCATTTGTATAAATTTACCTAATAAATATTGGAACATTTTAAATGTTTGTATTTTTTTATATATAGAAGGCTAACAAAGAGGATATAATTTCTTCATACCAGTATCCCACAACACCCGTCCTTTTTATCCCCCCCCCCCCCAGGCTAATTTGTCAAGGCTGAAAAAGATACATATATTAACAGGGACCATTAAGGATTCTTATAATTAATATTACAAGACATCTTTATGACATAATTTAAAAGCCCATAAATATATTAACTATTTCATGCCAATTATAAAAATTAATAATAGCATTTTTAACTAGGTACAATTGGGTACTAATTACATTCTAGGCACTTCTAATAATAAAGATGAATAAATGAACACACCAATCAAAGAGTTTTAATTTAATGCTCATTAGAAAAAATATATAAAAACAAGACAGAATGTGAATCCATTTAAGATGCTATATAGAGAAAAATACAGCATGTGTATGTTTATAATTCAATATGTAAGTAGAAATTAAATATAGAAAAATGTGAAATGGCTCATTTAAAACATTGATAAATGAAGTGGCAATCAAAATATTTCAATCTATACTGAATTGCTATTATAAAGATACAGTTATTCTCAGATTATGTAATTAGAATCAATATTCCAGTAATACTTTTTTACTGGAGTTTGCAAAAGTGATTCTAAAATTCACCTTGGAGAACAAAATTCCAACAGCCAAGACAATTTGGAAGAAATGTAGACATGAGGCCAAATTGTATTTTATAAGTATTTTTTACAACTATAATAATTAACACTGATACTCATGCAGTAATCAGCAACATTGATAAAATAAAATTAAGAGCCTAAATAAGATTCAGTACACCTAAGAATTTAACTATTAATAAAGGCTCCATTATGTTTGCTGGGAACAAAAGGATAAATATTTTTGAGACATTAAAAGTCAATGGTAATGAAAATAAAAAATTATTTTAAAAATGGTGAAAATCATACATTTTGTTATGCATATTTTACCACAATTTTAAAAACTAACAGAGGAAACAAACTAAATGTCCCATAGATTATTTAAAAATAACTATGAATATTCAAAAAATAAAGTAGTTACCTACTTTCTAAATTGCCCCCCAAAATGACTTCAGTATTGTAATTATACAGATATACTGACAAGTAAAATAAATGGGATCCAACATTCTTTTAAAAGGTAAGTTGTAAGTAAAGTAGGTTTCCATTGTAGACTTCTAATGGTGAAACAGATGTTTCCTAAGACCTGATAATGGCACAAGGGAGTTGCCATTTCAATGAAGTAAACTGAAAATGATTCTCTGGATAGCTTCATTGGTGTGTGTGTGCGGGGGAGGGGGTCAGGGGGGGTTGCCTCTTTCCAGACCACCAAAGATCTGAAACAGGAAAGTGAGGGCATGTGTTTTATTTTCGCCTCCAGGGCAGCTAACAAATTTGCAGAAGAAGCTGTTCTAACCTCACATATGAAATTTTTCCCCAGAGACAGAATCTGCATATGAAAAATCAGGTCCAATAATGGAACACATCAAGCTGCTGTGACTACAATGCCTGGAAGCAAAACATTGAAGGCTTTATAATTTTTCAGAATTCCCTACAGAGAAAAAGAAAATTTAAAAAAAAAAAGCTCTCCCTTTATTATTTGGTCACTATTCACAACCTTATTTGCTAATAGAGAGGGTGGTCCATTATAATCAGGTCTCATTTTCTGTTTAATGACTTTATACAGAGCCTACTTTAAATTCATATTATGTTGGATAAAGTAGTACGTCTTCTTTGTTTTAATGTTTGCTGTGTTGTGTAAAACTTGGAGTTTTATCAACCCATTTTTTATACCCGATTTGTAAAATTTTTAAAAATCAGCGTCTGGAAATGTGGACATTTTATGTATGGAATGAACTGACAAAACATTATAGAAGTGTTCGGGAAAAGCCAAAGGCACATTCAGATAATTAATAAAATTGTTTTCATATAAAATTCCTAACATCATAGAATTTGAAAGTAGCTATTTAAAATGTGAAGCGCCAATTATTAGTGATTCTCTCTCATCAAGCCCAATTTAAATTTAAGGTATCTCAGCCATCAGTAGCAACCACTAATAACTTTTGAAACTGCAATAGATTTTGCAGTTGATTCAGCATCAAGAAGTGTAACTATCCTACATTTGCTCAGTTAGGCATCCATTCTGTGTTATATGCTCAATTGTTATAAAAGCATTTATGATATAATTTACTATTTCTGAGGTTAGAATGGAAATTGCTGCTTATTTTGCATGTCAGCAAATGACCAGACATAATGTACAACGGATGAAAATGCAAAAATAATATAAATTACTCAGCTCAATATCTAAAAAGCCCATGGTCTTCACAGGATTCAAACTTACAGTTGTCCCTATTAGCAGAAGGAGAACATTTGGTGCCATTTGATAGCATTTTCAAGAGATTTACTAACTGTTCTTCTCACAAGGAGTCCTAAATTTAATAAAGAGAATGCTCACATGTCCAACAACACAAAGAATATTAGAGGCAACAGACCCAAAAAACTGACAGAAAAGGACATCTAAGTTTCCAACTCCTTCTTAGATATATTCATCTGAATTTATTTGTCTGACGTATCAAGGCCATGAGGATCAAAATTAGATTCATTATGGAAAAGTACTTTTAACCTGTGTTTTGCTGTCTTAATTGAGGTCATGTTCTTTCTGTGCAAAGGCAAAAATTCTCAGAATCATCTGCAGTTAAAGCTTCTAATTTACACCCAAAGCTTATTTAGTCAACCTTACATCTTCCTATTATTCTTCTACCACTCGATGTTTATTTCTGCTTCTGCAGGCCACGCCCTTGTCCTCCTTTGAATGAACTTATATTAACTTGCTTATTGATTTCTCTACTTCCTTTGCTTTTCAAGTCATCAATCAATGGGTGGCAGAATTAATATGAAACACAACTAAAAAATTTATGAATATACTCTATGACATATAAAAGTAAAAACTTTGGCCAAGTCCAGCCAGTGTGGCTCAGTGGTTGAGCCTGGACCCATTAACTAGGATGTCACGGCTCTATTTCTGGTCAGGGCACATGCCCGGATTGGGGGCTTAATCCCAGGTGGGGGGCATGCAGGAGGCAGCTGATTAATGATTCTCTCTCATCACTGATGTTTCTATCCCTCCCTCTCCCTTCCTTTCTCTGAAATGAATAAAAACATATATAAAACCTTTGGCCAATTGTAGAATATTTTATCAAATATATCAGAAGCATGTGAACTAGAATCACAGACACCCCCAATGATCTGTATCTGTGTCTTATATAGTTTCCTTCCATACTGAAAAGGACAACTTACTTAACCAATCAAATACTGTGGCAATAATGGTGCATGACTTTTGTGGGTAGGTCATAAAAAACACTCTGGTTTCTGCCTTGCTTTCTTTTAGATCACTAGTTCTAGTGGAAGCCTGCTGCCGTATTTTGAGGGTACTCAAGTACCCCTACTTAGAGTATAGAGCAGCTGTGGGCAAACTACGGCTCGCGGGCCGGATCCGGCCCGTTTGAAATGAATAAAACTAAAAAAAAAAAAAGACCGTACCCTTTTATGTAATGATGTTTACTTTGAATTTATATTAGTTCACACAAATACTCCATCCATGCTTTTGTTCCGGCCCTCCGGTCCAGTTTAAGAACCCATTGTGGCCCTTGAGTCAAAAAGTTTGCCCACCCCTGGTATAGAGTCACATAGAAGTCCATGTGGTACAAAACTGAGGTCTCCAGCCAACAGTCGGCTCTAACGTGCTGGGCACATGACTGAGTCACCTTGGAAGTGGATTCTTTGGCTCCAGTGAAACCTTCAGATGACTGAATCTCCACCCAAATTCTTGACTGCAACCTTATGAGAGATCCTGTGCCAGAATCACCCAGCTAATCTAATCCCTGGATTCCTGACCCCAAAACCTCTGTGAAATAATAAACATTAATTGTTTTACAAAAATGGATAAACTGTATAGCAATGGATGTATTACATGACAATGACAAATTTTTACATAGTAATGAATAAATTAATATGAGAGAGCTTTAATTTTATGGGTAGCATTATGTAGCAATAAAATACTCTACATAGAGAATCAAAACTTAGGTGCTAGGTATGAGACAGTAGAAGCATATGCTATATAAAATACTCTACAAGGTCAGAAGATAAACAAAAGGAAGGCCATTCTGCCACTCTTACTCCCATGTAAAAATCCAGTTTAACAACCTTTCTCCAGAGTCCATCTTATTCCATACATGGTTCATGTGTTTGCTCCAAATGAAACAGACATTATCAAAACCTAGGTGAATCCTAAATTAGAAAGATCTGTCAAGTCACATGTTTCTCTTGTTTGTATGTTTATTGAACATCTGTTTGAGATAATAAAAAATAAACAACACAAGGTAATGTATGATTTGGCTCTACATTGATACTGACACAATTCTTCTAATCTGTTTTGAAATCCAGTAGTGAAAGAGTTCTATCGCCAAAAGTTTAATGCAGAAATTATATGACAATTTTAAGTAGCTGTGAATTAAAAGAAAAATATGTCGATTCTTCTATCTTACAAGCCAGGCTTCCTCCACCTCTACTCTACACATCCTTTGTTGCAGGGGCCTTCTCTGTATTGCAGCGCCCTTGGCCTCGACCCACCAGATGCCAGGAGCACCATCCCCTTCACCTTTCCATGCCATAATAAAAAACGTTCACGGACTTCAACCAAGGTTCCTGGGAAGACATTTACCCTTCTTGAAGGACCGCTGTTACAGATATAAGGATGTAATGTAATTTGTAAGCATTTACTGAAAAAGAAGTCTTTAAACAAGTAGGAATGTTCCTATCTGTCCTGCAGCCCTCCTTACCAAAGGATGAAAAATAAAGAAAACCCAGATTCTTCTGTTTGGATATTCTGATTACAGAGTCTGAGGCCATCTGCCATAGTTATAATAATCTGCCAGACTGTCACAAATGATCAGCCTGATGTTAGGAATCAAGACGAAAAAGTATTTTTAGATGGTATATGATCTTTACTACAAAAGGTAAAGAAGGTTTTTAATTAAACACACACATACACACACACACACACACACACACACACACACACACACACGTATGTACTCTAGAAAAGCCAGCCATTTGTTCTCACTACTTCTAGCAGGTGACCAAATGAACATCAAACTTTTCCACATTTACATTTTGCAATACACATTACATACAAATAATATGTAGGTGTTTCACAGTATGTAAAATATGTTTTCTTATTTCATCTATTCATTCTAATTTTTTACTCTTAATCTTCATTGTTAATCCTGTTCTTCAAATATCTCCTATTCCCTTAGCACATTCTGTGGCCCATTATCCTTTTATTTCTTCCATATTCATAGAATCCATGGTTATTAAAATAATATTCTAATAAGCATCTTTAATTCATATATATTATCTATATTTTACAGCATAATCTGCTTTTTCAATCATAAACATTGAATACATCCTAGCCTCAACTGAACTTCACACATAGTTGCCAAGCCTCAATAAAAATTTCAAAAGTAATATGCTAATATTTTGCTCTACAAAATAACTCTCTCAAAATTCAAATGGGCTATAGGGCCAATTTGTAATCTCTAATTCATCTTTTCTAAATCTTTGAAACATTTTTGTGCTTCCCCCTGGATTTCATTTCCCATTTCAATCTGAAATGATTTCCTTTCAACTGTTTTATCCATTACAGAGTATCTCTCTGCATATTAATCCATTTCTTTCTCCTTTCTCTTCTCAAATAATAATTTTTTCACTTATTATTTCTTCTCTTGAATCTTCAATTGCTCCTTCTCCACCAAACCCTTTATCCTATTATAAAGTATTTTTATTTTCTATATTCATTCCTGTCCTAGAACTACATTGTGGCAATGCTGGACCAACCACACAAAAGCCATCATTGACCCTATTTTCCTTTACCCTCCTATATAAGAAAGGCAAGTACGCCAAATTAATTTCACATCCTCCCTTGGAGTCACGAATAGCCACAGTACATGGTTATGTAGTTAGAAATGTAGCTAGCAAACCCTGGGGAGAGATTTCCTCATTATATAGAAAGGCAAAGTCTTGACAGGAGAAATAACTTCTCTCCCCCCTCTTCCTGCCTGGAGTGTAGTTGTTAAGTCTAGAGGTGCAGTAGCTGTGCTGCAATCATAAGTCATCATCGTACAAAAAAGATGCTAAGAAAGGTGAAGTAGAAAAGCAGAAAGCACCTGGGACCCTAATATATTTTTCAGCCACAAAACTCCCTGGATGCCTCACTCCACAGTTCTTGCTAATGGAATAATAAATAACCAATAAAAACGAAACACAAGAACAAAAAATATTGTAATTTTATTTTTGTTACTTGCAAGCCAATATGATGTTAATGGATATCTTTCTTTGATCTCTCCCTACTTCCACACCCAACTGACAAAAAATTAAAATGATAACTGAACTATATATGCACTTACTATCCCTATTTTGTCACTAATCATTCATTACAGTGCAGTGGTTGCAAACTGTTGGCCCTCAGGGCTGTTAATGCCAGGAGTTATTATGCTTTGCTCAAAAGAGTTTATATAAATTTTAAATTACCAACACTTAAGCATTAGAAAATGTTAGTGTTTTAGATTTCTGGGTTCATGAAAACAAAAAAAAAAACAAACAAAAAAAGGTCAAGTAACATTGCACTAACCCCTACATCCTGAAGCATCACAGCTGCAATTGGATATACGGCTACTTTTGAAACTGAAGCCAACAATACAATAGAGAGAAGCTTTACCTTCAACAATGGTGCTGGACATCCACATGCAAAAGAAAATGAATCTAGACACAGATCTTATACCCTTCACAAAAATTAACTCAAAATGGATCATAGATCTAAAGGTGAAACACGAAAGTATAAAACGGCCATCCACCAGGCAAGAGACCATACTCTCTTGTCTTCTTTTCCAAGTAGAAAATCTTGGACTTTTCGGAACAAACTCCAAAAGTACTGTTGTTTAGAGGCTCTGCTGGTCCTCCTAAAAGTACCTGCACTTTCCTTATGGCACTGGGTGTGTACACATTCATGTGTATCCCATAAACTCCTTGTGGGCAGCATTTATGTGAAATGGATTCTGGGTCTGCAACTGTGTGCCATAAATATTTGCTGAAGAAAGTAACTTTGTATGCCTACTTTTATATAGCTAGAGTTAGATATTAAATGCTATAAAATATGAATAACAACATCTTTGCACTGCACTGATACGTTTCTTTCAGTATTTGCTTGAATGTTAAATCTTATGGATATACAAATGAGAAGAAACAAGGAGATACAAAATGTGTATTGAAATAGAATATTAAAAAAATAAAGAGTCTCACTTTTTGAAGTCGAAAAGGGGCAAATTAAATATTTATTGACTTCTCAATCAGAGTCCAAATAAAGGCATACATGATTGAGCTAAAAGTGCTGAGTGTTTCCAGGCCCCCAAACTGCTTAGGCTGAAAATCAAATTAAGGAGCTCAAACCCTGCTATACTGCACAGAAAATGAAAATGAATAAAATAGAAAAGGGATAGTGTTGACTGACATGTAAATAAGCAACATTGTTGAGAAACTAAAATATACTCTATTTAAGGGAACTAAGTTGTAAACTGATATCCTCTGATTGGCAACATTTGCACAGGAGGAACAGTAAGAACAACTGTCAAGAGATTTGGGAGAGCTTTGGCAAAAAGCACCCGGTGCTTTACTTTGCTACAGAATTGTTTCATACTCAAACCCTTCAAATTCTTATATGTGGATTCATTAATTGTTTTAGCACAACAGGCAGGATAAAGATTTATAAAATAAGACTGTCTAAAAGAGATAAAAGGAACATTTCTGTAGGAGCAAATTAAAAATTACATTAAAAAATGGATATTTTTCTACTTAAGATGTTCCTAAAATTATAACTTTTTTGGCTGAAGAACATTAGGCTGACAAATGCTGATGTCTAAAAAAGCTTTTATCAAATGATTTTTATTTCAAAAATGTAAGATTCTAGTCTACACATATATGTGTGTGTGTGTATATATCTCACACATATATATTATTACAACTTTATAAAAATAGTATCCATATAAAGACTGGCAGCCCTAGCTGGTTTGGCTGAGTGAACAGAGCATTAACCTGCGGACTGAAGGGTCCCAGGTTCAATTCCAGTCAAGGGTACATGCCCAGGTTTCGGGCCTGATGCCCAGTAGCGGGCATGCAGGAGGTAGCAGATCAATGATTCTCTCATCATTGATGTTTTTATCTCTCCCTCTCCCCCTCTCTGAAATCAATAAAAATATATTTTTTTAAATGACTGGCACACACTCATTCTGACAAGTCAGTGATACAATAAGTGATTTTTAACATTTTTATGTATCTTGCATGAAAAATAAAATTTTAAATAAACTTTTTTATACTTTATTTACTACTCATACAACTTCTCCCTGCCTTTACCATTTTTTGAAGAACAAAACCCATTTTATTTTATTTTTATAATATATTTTTATTGATTTCAGATAGAGGAAAGGAGAGGGAGAGAGACACATCAAAAATGAGACAGAATCATTGATCCACTGCCTCCTGCACACCCCCTACTGGGATCAAGCCTACAACCTGGGCCCTAATCAGAAATCAAACCCTGACCTCCTGGTTCATGGGTCAATGCTCAACCACTGAGCTATACCAGCCGGGCGAAGAACAAAACCCATTTTATACATCCCTACACATTCTACTATTATCTGTAATCATGTTTTCAATATTATGAAGACTGAAAAATATAGTCAGGAAAGTCGGAAGTCAAGCCCTGAATAATTTTCTTATCTACTATAAATTTACAAAATGAAAATAAAAGAAAATTACATTTAAATGTTTTATATCTATGGACAACTTTAATACTATGTGCTTTATTGGCCTGCTGGAATGCAGATTCGTCAATACATAAATACACTTTGAGATGACAGCCTAAAATCTTGAAGTCTGTGTGTCTCAGCAGCTAACTCTGCTGGGTCTGCTCTGATTAACAACCAGAGCCCTTCATCCAATTTCTTTGGCAATTGGTATTGGTTATCTCTTATTATAGATAACTATGGAAATTTTATTGGACTGCTTCTCTTTCGTACTGATAAAAATGTTATTCCCCCCCAGCCTATGTTCTCCTTTTCCTCGGAAGTTTTGTAGTATAAGTGGTAAGATCCGATTTGTTTACCCTCTGTTAAGATTAGGAAACATTTGTAGTTTCCCAAAGTTGAGTTGATTGTGATAGTTGAGGGTTTTCTGCAAAATGCATTACATGGTGAGGTTTTATCTGCTGATAAGAACAAAGTTTCATAGAGTGAATTCCATGGTAAACTACAGCAACCTGGGTGCCTCCTCTTGTCTTCCTTTTAAGAATATTTTTAGAAATAAGGAGGGCATTACCTATATAGTTTAGTTCTTTAAATTTCAAATGTTTATACTAAAGGTTATTTTTTTCTTTCATATAAGCAAATAGAAATAATTTCTACTTTCTAAATCCACAGAGAGTTGACAGGAAATGAGGGGAGCGTAGAAAGTAACGGTGCCATGCATCATGTCCTCTCTCTGGAGGGCTCATCCTGTTAGTGTTTGCTACTTCCTCTTCCTTGCCTACCCACTACTTTGGGGCACTTCCTGGTGTTATCCCCAGAGACTTTCCCTAATTTTACTCTTGTTTCCTGGAGGTCTACCGTTTTATAACTTTACCTAAGTACCCTCAGACACCTTCAACTCCATATGTCTAGAAAGTGAGCCATTCGTTCCCAGTAAAACCACTCTTCACTGTGCATTTCCTCCATAAACACAGCCACCCAGACCAGAACCCTTGGAATGGTCTACCCCTCTCCTGTTCACTCTTGCCATCTTACCTGTTATTGCTTTTCACTCCCTCCACATCTCTCTATTACTTCTCCATCAGTATTGCTTGGCTGAAGTTTTTTCCTACCCTTCCTGGCTTGGATTATTCTGACTCATACCTGGTCATTCTGCTGGTAATGTAAAAGCGTTTCAATTTTACAGCAGAGCTTTTCCACAGTCAGCAGTGATCTGCCTGCCCTACAGCATAAATCTGAATGTCATTTTCCTGCTGAGAAGTTCTTGATGGCTGCCCACTGCAAACTACTCTTCATGGTATATGAGTCCTTAATAATCTGACTCCTAACTCCAAGCGCTATCATCCTGAGTTTATGACCATCTCTGCTCTCCCCCAACTCTATCCTTTAGCAAGGCTTATAGTGGTGACAATCTACTAAAAGATTCACCAACAAAGTCATATACTCAAATACAAATCCCAGGGGTAGCATATCTGAATAGAGTAGCTACAGTTATTTATCTGGCCCATGGAGTAAATGCAATACCTCCCAACACTATCCAGTGAGGAATCTGTAATTCCAATAAGAAATCCTCAAAGCTCTTAGAGAGTGGGAATGGGTGGGCAGCCCAAAGTAAACATAACAAAACAAATTTAACAAATTTTAAAATTTCCACTATACTGTAGGCCAGCAAACATTTTCTGTAAAGGGACAGATAATAAATAGTTGAGTGTTTTTTGGTCCATACAGTCTTTGTCATGACTATTCACCTCTCCATTGTGGCCCAGATGCAACCAGAGATAATGGGTAAAGGACTGGATGTGGCCATGTGGCAGTTAAATTTTATGTACAAAAACAGATTGTGGTTAAGATTTGGCCTGGGGAGTTTTTGTTTTTCAATCCCTGCAATGCATCATAGCATCATGATTTCAAAGTAAGATACCCATGGATCAAATTAAGATTTTGTTGTGTGTTTGATGTTATCGTTGGAAACAGGAAAAACATTATATAAATCCATTTGGTATCTCCAAATGAATAAAAGAATTACACAGTCTCTGTGAAACAGAAAAGGACAACCACTGGAAAAATTAAGCTAAGAGGATGAGATGGGAAAACAACAAGAAGGAATAAAAAAAGAGATTAAGGAAGTAAGAAGTGTTTCAAGACATCAAAAATTAATGGCTGAATTAATACTTACTTTTTAAACAAGACTAAACATAATTAACAATGAAAAAACCATCAGCCATAAGAGAAAAACTTGCAAATAATTCTTCTAATTTGTAATGTAAAAACAAAGCCATGACAAAGAGAGCTATGGCATACACGAACTATAAAGTGAACTTGAAAAAATTCTGCCTTTGAGGAATACTAGTAAATCAGAAAAACTTTCATAGTAATTAAATTTAGACTTACAAAATAAGCAAAAATTGAAGAACTGAGAAATCACAATAATACAAGGTACAGTATTTTTTCTTCTAGAAATCTAAGCTAAGGAAATATATTAAAATGAAATAATTCTGAATATAACTTGTTTTAATATAAAAAATGAGAAAACAAATATTAAAAATTACAAGATGATCAAAACTGGATATGATATAGTCATTAAATAAGAATATGATGCTTTTAAAAAGTTATGTGGAAATGCTACATATACTTTTCAAATTTAAAAAGTCAGATATAAAAATTTATAAACAGCCCATTTGAACTATCTATATATACAAAAGCCTAATACAGTGGGGCCTTGACTTATGAGTGTCCCGACTAACGAGTTTTTTTGAAATACGAGCCGTCTCTCGGCCGATTTTTTGCTTTGAGTTGCAAGATCAAAAAAATTCGGGTTACGAGCCAGCTTTAGATACCCCACCGCTAGTTGGTGCAGCTAACGTCACAGTGACTTGACATACGAGTAATTTGAGTTATGAGCTCCGTCATGGAATGAATTAAACTCGTAAGTCAAGGCCCCACTGTATGCAAATTGTTCCCGCGGGAGTTCCACTGGGAGACTGATTGCTTGCTATGACGTGTGCCGACCACCAGGGGCTGGTGCAGAATGAAGGAAGGCCCCAGCCGGCAGCCCTGATCTCCAGCCAGGCCTAGGGACCCTACTCATGCAAAATTTCATGCATCAGTCCTCTAGTTTTTTAAATAACTGAATAAGAAAAAATGAAAAGATTCATGCTTAATTTTAACCATGTCTTGGACTTCTAATATTCAATTTTTTTTCTGCTTCCTTATGTATTCCTTTCTTCAATTTTTTTAAAGGACAAGAGCAGAAATAAATGAAAATCAAATAGGTAAATGTATTTTCAATCTGTTGATCAGATAATCAAATGCAAAATAATCTAAAATTTTGGAGAGTTTCGGAAGTACTATAGAATGAATTTTAGGTTCCACTTTCAAAACCTGATATGAGAATAGGATAAAACAGGAATTTTCAAGTGTATAAAGATTTCCTTGTTATATTTTCATTTACCTGTGTTACAATGTATTTCATTTCCATTAAAATCAGTAAAATACAGTGGGTAAAAGAGAAGTTTGTGAAGTCAAAAATATGTAGGTATACTTTCTATACTTTTTTTAAAATATAAAAATCAAGGATGTACTACACAAATGCATAACAATTTTACTCAGAACATGAAAAATCATAGCCAGTACTTCAGAGCTCATACAGTTCAGTGTTTCCCTGAATAATTTAATTGAGAATTTCTTATTAAGCCAAACTGAATAGCCCCCTCTTGGCCTAGAATCATATCCATGTCAAACTTCTGCTCAGGAATTAAAGATCATTAGTGGTGTCTTTCAGACCAGATATAAAGGAAAGTGGAAATCTCTTCTCTTCTACAATCCACTTCCTTCTCCCCCAACTCAACCCACTTCTTTTGTATCAGGCAACATGATATATGGATTTAATTCAGGTCAATCTTTTTCTAATCCATGGTATGAAGGGAAAAGCAGCATTGCTAAGGGGTCTGTAGCCGTATTTAAGCTTGCTTAATTTTCCAGTGAGCTTTATATCATTGCCTAAGACCTAAGAATTAATAATGAGGGGCTCATGTTCATAAAGTCACTTGGAACATAAGCATTTCTGCCAGTGAAATATTTTTCAACATCTCTCCCAGATTTTAAAAAAGCATTTATTTTCAATTATGTTCAAATTTCAATTTCTGCAATAAATTCTACAAATGCATTTTTTATTTCAGGAAAACAATTTTTAAAGTATATCTAAATTGAAATAACGCCCTAAATTAATCTCAAAAGTTATGTCAAACCTAAATTTAACACGTTTTATTGGATTTATTGGGTTGACATTGGTTAATAAAATTATATAGGTTTCAGAATTTTCAAAAATCATAAAGGTTTCCAGTATACAAGTCTACAATACAACATCTGTATATTGTGTTGAATATTTACCACTTCAGGTCAAGTTTCCTCCCTTATGGAAAGTAAGTCACCAGGAATTAAAACACTAACTGTACAAAACATAGACCTTTGGGAACTATACAGTTTATCTTCCCGAAGAAATGGTTAAAAGGAAATTTATTAGGATTTATAAATAGGAGACTTCAATTTTAGTCCTCAGAGTTCAGACACGGTTGCTGTTGTTCAGAACCTCAGGGTAAACAAGCAGGAAAGGCTGATGGGACCTGGGTGGTAAGCAGAGAGCTGGTGGACAGGTGTTGAGTATGCAGCTTAAGAGAATGCAGATGCCAGCCCCGAAGGACCCTCTTCTTGGCTGTGTACTAGTATTTGTGTCTTAAGCTTTCTATTTTTCCCATGCAATAGCCTCGGAACTTTATGTCTCTCCTCTACTGGAATCTGAGACCTCTGGAATAATGCCTCACCTGCACAAAATATTCGATGCAGCATGATTATTTTTATAGACTGAAATCAATTAATCTTCTTTCCTCCCTCTTCCCCTCTGCCTCTCTCTTTCTCTGTCTTTCTTACTCTTGCTCTCATTCTCACTCGCTTACGTACTCTCTTCTTTCCAGGGGCTTTTAATTTGTTTTAAGGTTTTATGTTGATATGGTATAGCCAAGTACTCTGAAGAATTTTGGTAAAAATCATGTTCCCTAGGTGTATCTTTTGCATTTTTTCTAAGGAAAATTTATAGAGTCTGCTACACCTTCAGGCCTCCTAAATTACACATGGTAACTGGCTGTGGCCATATGGGTAGATGCCACATGACACAAGCCTGGTACTATGAATTGTGTGGAAGTGGGTTTGGAAAAGATCTAAACAGTACCTTATTTGCATAAAAATTTCAAACTGGCATTAACTACTAGTCAGGATAACAACATGAAATAAGTATTTAAGATACAGGTATTCCCTCATACTACTTATTCTGTGTATTAAGAGAGACTGTAATTATTTACTATATTTTGAATCAAGCAAAAGTCTGCTTTCTTTCATGTATAGATGATATGGAAAAATAAGAAAATAAAAGCATAAAACAAGTTACTGATCTTATAATCCATTTCATTTGAATATTTATATAACTGTAAACCTAATTGGAATAACATTAAATATTGCAATTTTTAGTCCCCGCCAAAGCCAAACTTATTTTGAATAAACTATTTAAATGTAATCTGAATTATTTATAGCATTAATTTATTACTGTTAATTAATACAGTATGCTTTTTATTTATCAAGAAAAAATTTAAAACACCTAAGGATAGGTCTGAGCAGTTTACTCCCTGTAAAAAAATCACCTAACACAAGTTTTAAATCAATGGATATTTTGCTACAATTACAATACATAAGCCTGAATTCATTTCTTTGTCTTTGCAAAAAAAAAAAAAAAAAAGGGGGGGGGGAGGAGGGCTAGACTTCTGCAAGGCTGCCTTTGTACTCTGAAGCATTTTGGTAAAAACCATGTTCCCTAGGTGTATGTTTTGCATTTCAGAGCTAACTTTTTTCCCAGTTCACAACTAGGATCAATAATTCTAAATTAAGTGATGCCAAAATGAATGATAACCAATAAATCAAACACTGTCAGTGCACTGTTGATATCCACCCCATGCCTATCTTCTACATGCCACCCATTGTTCTTCAGTCCCAAGTACCCAGAGGGCCTCTCACTGCTCCCCACTCTTCTATCCACACACATTCTCCCTGATGAGCTGTTGAGATGATGCCAAACTGGGCACCTCCAGGCCCCAGCTTCACCCTCCTCTATAGGGTTTAAAGGAGACAAAAAAATTAGTTAATTAAACCAAACAACCATGAAACAAAAATACAACAAATGGAAAAATATATTTTTAATCATATTTAAAAGTTTTAACTAAAAGTAATAGTATTGAGATAGAGGACTTGCGATTTGTCATATTGGCAAAATTCTTTAAACCTTTATGCCCAGTTTTGGTCATGTGGAATGTGCACCTTCATTCCCTTCTAGTAGGTATAATAATTTAACAATCTGTGTCAAGCATCTTAAAAATGAATAACTGCATCATTAGAGAAACAACCTGAATGGCCAATATACACTAATAAAAGACAAACATGCAAACTGACCGTACCTTGGCTATGCCTTAAGTCACGCCCACCAGCCAATCAGAGCAACTATATGCAAATTAACCCAACCAAGATGGCGGCCGGCAGCCACAGAGCTGGAGTGAGCAGGAGGCTTGCGTTGCCCCTGGAGATGGAGGAAGCCAAGCTTCCCTCCCTGCCCTGGCCAGCTCTGAGCTCCTCTCAAGGCTACAAAGTTTCAATTATAGAAAGTAAATAAATCCCATTATAAAAATAAAATAAAGAAAGGAGAGGCTGGGAGCTTCCATCGCGGGGGGGCTTGGCCAGCCTGAAAACGACCCTCAGCCCCTCACCCAGACTGGCTAGGCACCCCAGTGGGGACCCCCTACCCTAAAGGGGGTGTGGCCAGCCAGCCTGAAAACAGCCATCATCCCCTCACCCAGGCTGGCCAGGCACCCCAGTCGGGACCCCCACCCTGAAGGGGGTGTGACAAGCCTGCAAACACCCATCAGCCCCTCACACAGGCTGGCCAGGCACCCAAACGGGACCCCCACCCTGATCCGGGACACCCTTCAGGGCAAACCAGCCGGCCCCCACCCGTGCATCAGGCCACTATCCTATATAATAAAAGGGTAATATGCAAACTGACCCTAACAGCAGAATGACTGGTCACTATGACACACACTGACCACCGGGGGGGGGGGAGCTCTGCTCAGCCACAAGCCAGGCTGACGGCTGCCAGTACAGCGGGGGTGGTGGGAGCCTCTCCCGCCTCCTCAGCAGTGCTAAGGATGTCCGACTGCAGCTTAGGCCTGCTCCCCGCTGGCAAGTGGACTTCCCCCGAGGGCTCCTTGGTTACCAGAGGGATGTGTGATTCCCAGCTTAGGCCCAATCCCCCGGGGAGTGGGCCTAAGCCAGCAGGTGGTCATCACCTGAGGGGTCCCAGACTGCGAGAGGGCACAGGCCAGGCTGAGGGACACCCCCCGACCCCGAGAGCACAAATTTTTGTGCACCAGGCCTTTAGTCTATATAATAAAAGCCTAAGCAACCGTTATGGCAGAACAACCAGAACGAACGGTCACTATGATGTACACTAACCACCGGGGACAGACGCTCAATGCTTGCGCTGCCCCCTGATGGTCAGTGCTCTCCCACAGGGGGAGCGTCGCTCAACCAGAAGCCGACTCCCACAGGGGGAGCGTTGCTCAGCCAGCAGCTGGGCTCACAGCTGGCAAGCGCAGCGGAGGTCATGGGAGCCTCTCCCACCTCCATGGCAGCGCGAAGGAGCAGCAAGCCAAGCAGTAAGGAGCAGCGAGCAGGTGGGCGGTAAGGAGCGAGGGGTCCCAGACTGCGAGAGGGCGTAGGCTGGGCTGAGGGACACCCCAGCCATGCACGAACTTCGTGCACCAGGCCTCTAGTATTACATAATAGAAAATATACTCCTTTAAAAGGTATCAAATTTTTTAAGAATATTTAAGAAAATTATCATGAATGTTATGAAGTAAAATAACATGTGATATCAAATTATGTAATCTAAAATATGGTTCCGTAATGTATTCACTTATCAGCCATGTACTGACATTTAGTATATCATAGATGCTGAGGAACAAAGATGACTAAGATAGCTCCTGCCTGAAGGAGTTCACATTAGATTCACTAAAGTACAAAAAAAAAAAATGATACAGGATTTTGGTGGAGGCACATATCACATACATATGGGTGCCCCCCCAAAAAATATCAAGTATTGTCATTAAAGTGGTACCACAAATCAAGAGGGAAGATCACACAAGGTTCACAGAGGAAGTGTTATTTGAACTGAGTCTTGACAAAGGGCAATTTTTAAATCTGAAAGCTTCCACTCTTAAAGTGACGGCTGTCTATAGCTTAGGCACCAGAAACTTCAAAAAAGACACTACATTTTACCACCCATACTTCCCTCCCTTCCTGCAGTTGCCTATTAGTGTAAGAAAACCATAGTCCACTTATTAGATTTTCACAGCCTTGTGAATGCTTCAAATTATATTTTATGTGAAGAGGAGCAATAACAATTAACTATGCTAAATATTACAGTAAGCATTATTATATCAAGTAAGACCGAGCTAAGACATTTTTTAAACTTGAATACACTATTACTTGCTTAATTCCTGGGTCTAATGGAGATACTAACAGCACATTTCTCATAAGCAGACCTTCATTGGTTTACCCAGTAAAGCCCCAAAATGGGTCTCGTAAGTACCAAAGCATAAATGGTATGATACAAGGTTCAAGGTAACTATATCTGCAAGTTGTACCTAATATCCAATTGTAGTGGTTTGGTATTTCTGGGCTCATACTGAATGAAGTTCGGGGTTCTGAAACAGAGGGCTTGACAAGGAAGTTGAACTCAACTGACCATTTGGTTTATAACGTGAAACTGAAGTACTTGGAAAAGTAATCAACCAGGAATAAAGTCAGAATTTGGAGTCGAGCAGACAATCCCATGGAAGCATTACAAGAAGATTAAACCAGGAAGTAGAAACCAGGTAGAAAACTGTGGCTGCTCCCTAAAGCTGCCAAGCTTAGGAAGGAGAACAAGAGGTAAACTGAAGGTCACTGAGGTTGCTGAGGATACCCATAGGGAGTTGCTGTAGGGTTCAGAGGTAGGGACAGAGCTCTTCAGCATATAAAAGCCATTTAGATTGTTAATTCACACCTTTGTGTCTTTACCATGTGCATCCCGTCGTCTCTCTCATCTCCCAGATTCTCACTCATGCTTTCAACCTAACATAACTGTCAACACTTCTGGCAGGCCTTTCCTGGACCTTGCCCTTTCCCAGCCTGGATGAATTGATCACTCCCTCTTCAGTGTCCTTAGAGCACTTCACACGTGCCTCTTCCATAGCCCCAATTACACTGATTTATGGCTATCGATCTTCATCGCCTTCAAAGATAGGAGCTTGTCAGTGACCAGGGGACCAGACCCATGTGTCTATATTTCCCCACAGAAGAGGATCTGGCCCAGGGGTCAGGAAAGTGTTTGGGCAGTAAATAAAGAGTCTCAGAGGGCACCACACCTTCTGCTGACATCACTAATATGTTTGTAATAGATTAAAACAGGGAAGGGTAGAGAATAGCTTTGCTTGAAAAATAAAATATCAAACACTTTGTCTTCATCTCAAATTTATCTTTCCATTCTAGTTGCATTAATATTATGCAAAAAGATAATAACACTACACACACTTACATATAGGCAAAATCATTGAAGATATTAGCATTGCCTTAGAATGGTTTAATTTCAACTCTCAAAGGTATGGAAGTGAGTAGAATGATATGATTTCATTCCTGAATGTAGAGAGTCATTCAGAAAAATACTGATACTTTTAAATATGCTCTGAAACTACACAATTACATGAGAAAAACTAAAAGACTCCTCCAATGTGGCTTAATTAATCATGCTACCAACCAGAAATTTCTTGCAGAACTTCCTCATAGTTCTATTACATCGGCCTTCTGAAGGCATTTACACATCACAATAAACTACAGATTAAATTATGTGCAGTATGATGTTAGTGTTAAGTACATTTTATTGGTTTATAATATTTTAAAACTTGGTGATTTGTGTGTAATGTCTCTTCTGTCCATTAAGCAGACTTCGATTAAGATACCAAATTTCCTGTGTGCAATGGCCAAGAGAATTATCAGCTGCACAAAACACACACACACACACACACACACACACACACACACACACACACACACACAACTTAAAGACCTTCAAATGGAGAGAATACTCCAACTTTTCCTTGGGGGCAAAATGCTATCTGGGATAAAATTGTAATATATACTTAAAGAGTAAAATAGTTCTAGAATGTGCTCATGACGCATTTAGAGGTGGCTAGTTATCTACTTCATCAAGAGGAACTTTTGATATTGTTCCAATATTTAGAAAGAGGCAAGCATAGATCTGAATTCAAATTTAAAATCCCATCACACTGTTGGGAAGAGAAACCTACCACATAAATCCCTGAATGCTGACAATCCTAATTTTCATCTCTTTCATCACATGTCCTAAAGATGTGCAGTATCTTGAGAAAAATCTTTTTTAAAGTACAAGAGACAGAATGAGAATGTTTCCAAAGCCTATTTACTGTAGTATTTGCAAGGGATTTCATTTGAATAAATTTACACTAGTTCTTTCACTTTCAATAATAAATTCTAGCCCATTTCACAGCTGTATCACATACAGCAGTCTACACTGAACATTTTGGCTGCCTGTAAATAAGGTTTTCACTTTGTCTCTTTCAGGGAAGAAAAGAAAATGAAAACTACAGCTGGAATGCAAGTCTCCCTGTACAGCACACTGCAACAGTTAGCATTTCTATTGTCGATAAGATTCCTACTCATGAACTTTTATCAGTTTAGATACTTGGAAAATAATTCCCTGAAATTACAGGTAGAAGGCATATTGTATCCAAACACAACACAGATGGTCAGACATAGAAGGTAAGAGAGAAAGAAAAGAAAAAGCTTAGTAGTAAAGAGAATTTTCATGAGAGAGTGAATGAAATCTGAGACTACATAAGACAGGTAAAGGAGATTATTACGAGTAAGAGTTTGTTCATGGTGGAAGGTGGGATGTCATGGGAGGGAGAGAGAGAAGCTCCGTAGGGCATTTGGGAAATGTAAAGTGGGATTTAGGATGCTTGTTGTATGGGGCTCAGTATAAATTCCTGTGTTAAATGGTCAAGAAAATCCAGGTTAAATCTACATTACATTGTTTTAAAACAATGGTAATATCAATATACTGAAATTAAATACTGCATTATGACTGGAAGCAGCACTTTATAATTTTCTATGTTAAGATTCACTGCATCATGAAAAATAATATGAGCATATGTTTCTATTTATTATAGGACAATTAACTGTTTAGATTAAATATATTATTATTCTATGTAACAAATTGAAGATAGCTCTGAAAATAAATGTTAAAATCTCAAGAACACTGTAAAATGCTCAGTTAAGATACTGAACAGTTAAAACACAAATCTGTTATCATTTCCCATATTTCCCTATGCTTGTCTAAAAGTATTAAACCTAAATTTCTATTATTGCCTATTATTTATACCATATTATGTTCATTTAAATATTTTGAGCTTACCCTTTACACAAGTGAAGATTATTTTCTCTAGTATAAAAATACTAGAAGTATGTTTCCAAGTGCTTTGTATAAGATTATTATTTTTGTGTGTGCTGTAGCAAAAAGGAAACCAAAAACATTGCCCTGACTGCTAGTCTTATAGTAAAAGTGTGGCTTAGGTCAAATCAACTGACCTCAGGTACCCAGGTTTACTCTTTCATTAGAGGAGAAGAGCATTACTTCCCGCCCTACATCAATGAGGAAATTGTGAGAACCTAGTGAAAGAGCATGTGTGCTTGGGGAATTGTGGAGTACCAAGAGAACTCTAGCAGGTATTGTTAATATACCCACTAAGCTGTAAAAACCAAATGGCAACTTCTAAAATGCACTGACATTTAAAATTTTTCATTAGTTTCACTTAGATTTCTCTGTGCATTTTATTTTTTTAATTTATCTTTATTGTTGAAAGAATTACAGATGTCCCCTTTCCTTCCCCATTGACCCCTTCTAGCCCACACTCGCACCCTGCCCCTGGCCTTCACCACACTATTGTCTGTGTCCAGGGGTTGTGCATCTATACTTACAAGTTCTTTGGTTGATATCTTCCCAACCATCCCCACCCACCTTCCCTTTGAGATTCAACAGTCTGCATTTTAAATACATGTTATTAAATCATCCTCTCTTGGTTTAAGTCATCACAGTATACTCATCCCACCTACATTCTTTTTCTTTATTGAAGCCTTCACTATATGATCAGATAAAAAACCCAAAAGGAGTTTCTTCAAGTGTGATCATGGTTACTTCAGATTTTCCTCCTAAATGTACTTTTATTCTTACTAGGTCCCCTAAAGCACTTTGCTATTTTTCTACTACTTACTTTCTAATTACACGATATCTGTATTGGATCTTTAATGTATTTTCTCAAATGACAGCTATACCACTGAAGTTCCTAGAAAACATAATCTCAAATAGTCTGGCAGTTCCTTAAGATTTCTTAAAATCCTGGCATTTCCTTAAGATTAAACATAGTTACCATAAGACCTAGCAAAGAGAAGTTAAAATATACAAACATTTGTATACAAATGTTCATAGAAGCATTATAACCAAAAAATGGAAACAACTCAAATGTTCATCAACTGATGAGTGGATAAATAAAATGTGGTCTATCTATACAATGGAATATTATTCAGCAGTAAAAAGAAATGGGGTACTGATACATGCTACAACATGGGTGAACCTTGACTACATAAAAGACTCCAGTCACGAAAGACCACATACAGCCTATCTTTTTATATGAAAAGTCCAGAACAGGCTAATCCAGGGGTGGGCAAACTTTTTGACTCGAGGGCCACAATGGATTCTTAAACTGGACCAGAGGGCCGGAACAAAAGCATGGATGGAATGTTTGTGTGAACTAATATAAATTCAAAGTAAACATCATTACATAAAAGGGTACGGTCTTTTTTTTTTTAGTTTTATTCATTTCAAACGGGCCAGATCCGGCCCGCGGGCCATAGTTTGCCCACAGCTGGGCTAATCTATAGATTAGTATTTACCAAGTACTGAGCTGACAGGGAGGAATGGGGTGATAGCTAAGGGGTGCAGGATTTCTTTCTAAAGCAATCAAAATGTTCTAAAATTGACTGTGATCAGGGACACACAATTGTGTGAATATACTAAAAGCCATCGAACTTTACTCTTTAAACAGGTGAACTGCATGTAATCTAAATTATATCCGAAAAGCAGTTAAAAACTGGATCTGTGATAGCAATTCCAATATTCTGCATATGGCCAACAAAGCAGATTCATCTTATATATAATGACATGGTACAATAATCTCTTTTTCCTCTAATTTTTACATGTTCATTAAATAATCAAATTAACTTAGCCTTTAGATGACTCTCTCAAGATAGAGAATAACTTTGAGGAGAATTAACTTGAAAGCACTGAAACTTTCATTATCCTTTGGAGCATCACAGCACTTGTGAGGCAGCACTTGATCAACCAAGATTGAAAGACCACCTTGTCTGCTCTATAATATTTATTCTCTTCTTGTGGCATTTTCCCAGCTGAAGCAACTCAAAGCCAGTTGTCTTATAAAACAAGTCAAGGGAACTAAAGAAGTTACACTAAATCTTGCAGTAAGAGACAGGAAGAGAAATTTCTCTCGGCAGCCGTCAAAGCTTTCCTTTGTGAATTATTGGATTCCATAAATCGCAATCCATTTTGATAACTCTCCCATTAGAGGTGTGGAGTCACCGCTGCAAGCTGTCAGAAGAAGCTGTGTTACAGAATGATTGGACCCTATGATCTTCGCTGCATTTCTGTGATTACACACACCAGCTCAAGGCCGCAGATGCCTTGCTCCTGCTAGCTCCTTTCATTCCACAGGGCCCGTCAACTAATGAAAACTAATGAAGCACAGCATGTAGAGAAGTGGAGGGAAATGTTGTTGTTGGCTGACAATAGGGCTGTTCAGGCACTTTAATTTGATTTTGGTGTTCTGTATATCCTCATGTAGTCATTCTCTAAAACTCAAAAAAAGTATCTTTTAAATATCTTTTCTGCCCTATATATTTAAGCTTAAAATTTATAAATACCTGATATGATTGCCAAAGGTAAAGGTTGTAAACTAGTAAGTACCCCCTAATCTTACTTGGGCTCACCAGATACTGTATTTGGTCAACAATGTTGTTTTTTATGAGATTTTTTTCAATTGGACCCCATCTCTAAATGATGGCAAATAATATACCCACAGCACGGTAAATGAGTGGTGTTGACTCTTTAATTAGCGAAGTGCACACAGAGAAGTTAGTACAACCAGCTGTTACACCATGCCTGGTCCTCATCACTCATTTATATCTCTGTCACCAGAGAAACAGCACACACATTTGAGGCTTATTCATTCCAACACTGGTCTAATAAAAATTATAGAGGAAAAATAAAGTATAAAATCACCCTTATATATAAAAGCCCAACAGGATGCTCCACTATTGAAATAACTATGTTTAATTAGCATTACCTAAAGATAGCATCTCTCATAGTTTGTAAGGAGAAATACAATAGTTCATTTATACAATTAACAATCTTCTAAAACTCATAAATTCACAAAGGACTTAACATTTGCAAATATATTCTTTGATTCTTGGTAATACTGTATCAGTCCAAATAGACTTGGGCTCCTGGATTCCAGGAGCTGAACAACAGCAAACTAAGGCCAGGCTCCTGATTATGGTCGATTCTGTGTAGTCCTCACACTCCCTTCTTCCCACCCCAGCTCATTTCCAGCTTTTTATGCCTCAGAACTTGCTGTCCATGGACATGCGTGCCATTTCATTTCTTCCCAATTGCTCCTCTTTGTCTGGTATTCTGGAATTCTCCCTTTGTCCATTTTGTAAACTATTTTTCAAACCTGTGTTTTATGAAATCTTCCCTTTCCTGTGTCCTTCTGTAAGATAATCACCCCTTCTGTTGTGTGTGTGTGTGTGTGTGTGTGTGTGTGTGTGTGTGTGTGTCTGTTTTTACAGAAAGTTTGTTAGACAAGAAATACTTATTTACACAATAGGGTACTTGGGAGGGATGGGTCCACGTAATATTCATGTTTGCTCCAAGCACAGAATTTGGCATAAAATAGGCACTAAGTGTATGCAAGATTTATTTAATCAAACCTACACAGCTGATGAAGAAAAAGGTCACCTAATTCTAACTATGGCTGGAGTCCCTGAAGTTGTGCAATGCAATGGCTCTAAATGAACTTCATTTTTATAAGAAAAAATATACACATTATTATATACACACATTAAAAAATAATAGCTAATCCATATTATTCCACCAGGTCTGTTACCAGTCCTGCCTTAATTATATCATAATCAATGTAAAATATTTCTAAGTAATACTTCATATAAATGATGGTCATTGATATGCAGCAGGCAGATGCTCTAAGAAAAAAGGTACTTTTTGGACATTTGTGCCAACACTGCAGTTTGAAGATATTGCTCAGGCACCAGAGTGACAAACACAGGAAAATGGTTAGACACAAAAGGATCTTAAAATTAAAGCTATGTTAGTGGGAGGTCATGCAAGGGCTCATGTAAAAGATCTTATCTCCCACAATAAGATCTTTTACATGAGCAAGTTCCTGATGAACATAAGGTTGGCACAAAGTTTTCTAAAATAGAATTTTCACATAAATTCTTGTATAATTAATATTTTGCTGAAAAGTATTCATAATTGCACATATTTTTTAAAATCACCACTATAGCCCTAGCCAATCTGGCTCAGTGGATAGAGCATTGGCCTGCAGACTGAAAGGTCCCGGGTTCAATTCCAGTCAAGGGCACATGCCCAGGTTGTGAGCTCGATTCCCAGTAGGGGGCATGCAGGAGGCAGCCAATCAGTGATTCTCTCTCATCATTGATGTTTCTATCTCTCTCTCCCTTCCGCTCTAAAATGATTTCAGAGCGGAAGGGAGAGAGAGATAGAATCATTGTACACTTCCTATACCCTTTCATTCAGAGCGTCACAGACCACAAAAGTCTTGCCAAGAATATTCTTAAGTGTTTCCACACAAAGGAATTTGGAATGCACCGTCCCACTTAAAAAGTCACACCTCCAGTATTTCCTGTATGGCAACGATATGCATGATTACACGTAAAAATAAAACACTAAGGCAGACTGTCTCGGTGTTTTAAAACTACATTTTGAATAACTCTGATAACAGCAAAGCTGAGGGCTGTGCAACTGTGCTCTTAGAGCAGGTAGAGTAAGAGAAGTTTGAGATACATGTGCAGCTTCAAAAAAGAAGAATCAAAAAGAAGGAAAGAATGCAGACAGATGCAGGAGACAAACTCTATCCCACGGAGGAGGCACTTACAGCTCACACCAGGATCACAATAAGTAAGAGATAACACTGAGCACTGACAAGTGCCAGGCACCATCTAAGTGGCCTATGTGTTTATCTCAAGTTATCTGTAAAATAACCTGGAGAGGTAGATACTGATACTGTACCTATGGCATGGTTGAGAAATAAGAGACACAGGGAAATTACAGACCTTACTCTTAATAAATTACAAAATTAGGTCAATATTCATGTCTGTCTGGCTCAAAAGTTTATTCTTGAACATCTAATTTTATTTATTACGCACATACAAATGTGCACAAATACATATTTATTTAACTACTTGGTAATCAGTGCTTCTTTCATTTCGGGATATGGGTTCAATTCTTTACAACTAATTATTTTCATTGTCAAGGAGAAGTACCTGAATACAATGGACCCCTCTGCCACTTACAGTTGCACTCTCTGATTTTAGTAGAGAAAACAAAAATATTATTTAAATAGTGCAACCCAAATAGGCACTATCTGTGTTCTGACTCCATTCTTTAGTTGATATATTACTACTTGTAAATATATCCATCTATGATACAAAGAATGTCTTGTTATTGCTTCTGCTATTATAATCCAAGGGATAACTTTTAAGCCAGAATATGTGCACAATTTGAAAGCCCTGCATTGGCCATATACCATAAGTTAAATTATTCCAATTATATAGTCAATGCCTGTGCCTCATACATTCACTTGGGAAAAATAATTTTCCATCAAGTTTTCTCTATAGTTCTAGGTTAGCTACTTCAATACTGTCTTGTATTTCTACCCCTATGTACACACACAAACTATCCACTTCTGAGTCATTGTTCTACCACCACCATTGTCGGTGTGCTCCACACTTTGTGTCCATGGGAAGCTCCATGGGAGCAATCTAAGTATCAGGATAGTTCCCAGGACAGCTTGCCAGGGACTAAGGACAGTGGACTTCCACGGCTTCCCAGAAGTTCAGGAGGATATTGTTCCTCAACCTTATACCAGCCTATTGCTTCCTCCATGCAAGAGCAAGAAGGCGTGCATATACAACTACATGATTTATAAACCAGACCACAGTCAGCTGGCAATACAGCACATGTGATGTGCACTTGAAAATCTCACAAGTTTGCAAGCTCAATTTAATCTTTAATATAGTAGACCATTTTCTTTCATTTCAAGGGATCGTTCATCACTTCCAAACTCTATCCAAATGTGTCCCCCTAAAGGTGATACAAACTAGACAAGTATAGGCCCAACTCCGTTTATTCTTTACTTAACTTCCATGTGTGTCTTCTCTTTATAAAATAATTGTTTTTAGTGTAGTTCATCTCATCAGGGCAAGAAGTACAACATGTGCATCACAGTGGATTGAGACTCTGAACTATCACATGAATTCCACCTGCTCATGCTACTCTTCTTCATATTTTAATAAGAATGCATATCATCAGAGAAGATACACAAATGACAAGTAAACAGATGAAAAGATGATGCTCAACATCTTATGTCATTAGGGAATAGCAAATTGAAACAACACACACTTATTAAAATAACTAAAATTCAAAACACTGACAACACTGGTGAGAATGTGGAGCAACAGGAACTTTCACTCGTTGCTGGCTGGAATACAAAATGATACCTCCACTTTGGAAGACAGTTTGGTAGTTCCTTACAAAACTAAGCATATTCTTCCCATATGATCCAGTGGCCATGCCCCTGTGTATTTACCCAATGGAGTTGAAAACCTGCATGTGGATGTTCATAGAAGCTTTATTCATAATTTCTAAAACTTGGAAACATCAAGATGTCCTTCAACGGGTCAATGGATAAATTGTGCTACATCAATACAATGAAGTATGATTCAGTAATTAAAAGCAATGAGCTATCAAGCCAATAAAAGGCATGAAGAAAACTTAAGCCCTAACCGGTTTGGCTCAGCAGATAGAGTGCCGGCCTGCGGACTCAAGGGTCCCAGGTTCGATTCCGGTCAAGGGCATGTACCTTGGTTGCGGGCACATCCCCAGTGGGGAGTGTGCAGGAGGCGGATGATCGATGTTTCTCTCTCATCGATGCTTCTAACTCTCTATCCCTCTCCCTTCCTCTCTGTAAAAAAACAATAAAATATATTTTTTTTAAAAAGAAGAAAACTTAAATGCACGTTACTATGTGAATGAAGCCCATCTGAAAACGCTCAACTGGATTATATCAACTACATGACATTCTTCAAAAAGCTTAAGTATGGAGAAAGAGAAAGGATAGGTGGTTACCATGGATTTAGGAAGAGGGAGAGAGATGGAGGGATGAACAGGTGAAGCACAGAGACTTTTTAGGTCAGTGAAACTACTCTGTATGATACTTAATGGTGGATACATGTCATTATATCTTTGTCCAAGCCATAAAATGTACATTAGAGTGAACCCTATCATAAACCATGACTTTAAATATAATTTTTAAAGAATGAAGGTGATGCCTGTTTTATCTTTTCTCTCCTTGTTTTGTTGCTCTCTTACAATGTCTCACTTTCCCCCAAGTTTTAGCAGTCATGCATAGCTTCTCCTAAATTTACTGATTTTGCTCAGTAAATTCCACGTGGCCCATCTCTATGATGTCTCCTAGGGCCTAAAGCCCCCTGAACATTACTCTATTACATGTGTCATTTGAAAATTGTTGTCCATAGAAAGGAGCACATTTGTGCTTTAGCCCTTATTTCATTTATTTTCTCATGATATAACATTAATGTAATAATATGGGAACAATAAGAGCAATAAAAAAAGATTTTTATTTCACATACTTTCTATTATGCTTCCCCCACTCCTTCCCAATGTGTTTAATTGTAATATCATTTCCTCTAAATATTACTTTTCTTTTTGCCTGGGTACCTGGAGATTAAATGAAGATTCCTTTATCATTCATCATTTTAATGTATTCTAAAATTATCTAGAGTAAAGCTCTGCTGAAAAAGGTTAGAAAAAATCTCTACCTTAAGACTCATTATCACCTCTACCTCATACTCTGTGATGTCCTTGTGATAGGAAAGCTATATTTTACCGAATGCTTCTTCCTCAATGCTTCTTTGTTAAGGACCACTCTAAAGTGCCTTTATATTAATTCGAAGGGAGCCTGCTCCAAATATCTGCTAGACTGCGAGGCCCCCACCCTCCCCTTCCCACAGAGATCCCGCTGCACAGTGTCACCATTCCAACATATGTCACATGAAGGCTGAGAGGCTTCATGGCCTCCTAAAAGGTTCCAAAGCACATCACGCTTCCCCAGCACCCTAATCAGAACGTCAGCATCTCACCCCACCAACGTCAAGCCAGTTTCTATACAGCAACAATCCCTAGAAAAAGTCAGGGTGTGTGCTGCTCTATAGCACTCCTAACATCAGTCCTGGCTGGGGCTTCCATAATTTTCAAAACCAGAGAGCTACCTACAGTTTACATGAGGAGTGACCTGAGTTATCACAATCCATTGAGATATTACAGCTTCAGAAAGCCACCTGAACATTTGACTTTCTGATCCGAATAATTAATGAATTTTGAGCACTAACTGTGTTATGTATGCTAAGAAAGAAGGGTAGGAAAACAAGACATAAACGGTAATATTTAAAACATGTATTTTTTTTATTAACTTCAGAGAGGAAGGAAGAGAGAGAGATAGAAACATCAATGCTGAGAGAGAATCATTGATCTGCTGCCTCCTGCTGGCCCCCCACTGGGGATGGGGCCTGAAACCCCCCTGGCATGTGCCCTGACCAGAATCAAACAGCAACCTCATGGTTCATAGGTCTATGCTCAACCACTGAGCCAGCTGGCCAGGCAGTATTTTTAAGTTTATTTAAATAAACACCTAACAAATAAATCAAAATAACGCATAAGCCACAAACAATTCTACTGTAAAATAATTTAACTTGGAAGGCATATGTGACTATGTCAATTACAAGAATGTGAAATGTCAGATTCTTGAGAAATCCCCTGAGACACAACACAAAATCAAGTATAAAAAAATTCTAATAAAATAATTCAGCCTGAATTTTCTGCTTAAAATACTTTTATGGTCCTTAGTTCATGCTGTATACATATGTGCCAAAGGGGGAAAAAAGACAAGCCTATAATAAAATAGCTTCTTTCCAGACTTGTTTTGTTTTCCATGGTGTGCTTTAGTTTGAGAACACAGATACATGTGTTGGATCAGTATAATCCCTACAAGTTGTGTCATTTTTAGGGGATAAAAAGATAAAGAATGCGAAGAGAACTAACATTTTCTCCAACCCCAAGAAACCTACTCTTACTTCTTTCATATTCTCTGTGTCAAGTAACTGGGTGCAGACATGGTGGAGATCTTAATAGCATTAGTTTCTCCTCTCCTTGGCAGACACTGTGACCCCTGTGCTCTAAACCTCAGCTAGAATTCTACAATGTGACCTCCCGGTCCTCCCCTATTCACCCTTCACTATATCTTCAATGATCTTAGTTTTGCTCCCCTTTGCCTCTCAGTCACTCTTTTACTGACCCTTTTTAGCCTCTTAACCTCTCTCTCTCCATTCTGGGCAAAGAATAAGTCAATACTTTGCTCAAGATTCCAATGGCTTCCACCTGCTTAAAGGTTAAGCTCTAATATATTTTCCATGATTTTAAAGTTTTCTTACAACCTTCCCCCAACTGACCTCATTGGCATTAAATCCATTCATTCCCACCAAACATCCTGGACTTGAACTACAGTACTTCCAAGACCTAGGAATGTTGTCATGACTGTCGTTTTTATTTTCTCTTTCCTCTGCTTGGAATGGGCTTCTACTCCTCCCTGAGTAAAAAATCTAGCTCATCCTTCAAAATCCAGATCAACATTAGCTTTTCTTTGAAAGCCTCCACAACCCCCTTTATCAGCTACACAACCTCTCTGCTCTCATAAGTGCTTCATTATAAGTATGGTATGCCATGATGTAATTGTTGTATATGTACAGTATTATTAAACTGTGAGTTTCTTGAAGGTAGGGATGACAATAGCCTAGATAGCTTCTACTACCACAGTGACTTCATAAAAATCACACAGTGAGTCATCAATAATTCTTTGTTGTGGGTTGACAATAATTTTCATTTAATATACAACTTACATTAAATTTTCATATAATATATATATGTGTCATAAACTTCACATACTATGCTCATGTATATATTATATCTATGCATGTAAATACACTATGTGTATATATATGAATATATGCGTGTTTATGGTATATGTTCATGTACATACATTTGAAGCAATTTCAGGCTGACAAGGCCCTTAGATATCATCTTTTCTAATTAATGAATATTACAAAATAGGAAACCAAGAACCAAATGACTTTGGCACTAAATGACTTTGCCAATGTTCTATAGCTTGTTCGTGGTGAACACAGTGTTAGAGTTCCTGTCCCAGTTTCTCATTCTATGTACTTTTCACTATATCATTTCAGAGATCTCACCAAGAATGTGACCCCCCCCCCTATAATCTGCTATACCAAGACCAACCTTTCCCCAATGGAATAGATATCCTGGACTGTCTCACCTCATTTCCTCCCCCAATTCCCTTTCTGGGTCTTCATTTTTATCAAATGAGAAACACTCATGATTCTGTCATCTCAGTATTTTCATTTTCAATGTATCCTCCCCTGTAAATATTCCCTATTCCTTTTATAGATATGGTAATGTATCCTTTCCCTCTCAAAAACAATAAAGAGGTCATTATTTTGCTCTCCAGTTTAATTCAGCTTTTTTTTTTTTTTTTACCAAACCAAGGGTCACCATTAAAAATGATGTCATTATCATCCTCTTCATATAGCTTATTTATGTCTGAACATGAACATAACTTTGGAGTTTACAGATTACTTCTCATAACTCACTCATTTGCTCTTCATAACTTAGGACAACACTATGAATAGTCGGAGAAGGTATCATCATATTTATATGCAGCTGAAAACACTAAGGGTCAAAAGTAAACTGCCAACGTTCCTACAGCCAGCAAGAGCTTAAACTGGTGCTGGAACCAAGGTCTCCATATCCTTGCTCCTGACAGCTTTCCACTATTTTAAACTGTTTATTGGCTTGTGTTCCCACCATGACATTTATGTTGACATATATTGGCACCTCAGTTCCTGTACGTGAATGTTGCCTAGACTCTTCTTCTATCTGAGTAACTATTTGGCTCGTTAATTTAATAGCACACATTTCAACCAGCCAAGTACTATTTTGTCCAAGCTCTTACCAAGCATCCAAATAATACCATTTAATGGAAACTATAGTTTGGTTATTGTTTGTTGTTATGACTGAGCTTCTGAAAAGTAAAACCATGGCTTTAGCTAAATTAGAGATCTTCAACTATTTGTTTTAAATTGAAATTAATTAATGTGATTTTATCTACATCCACTCATCAACTAATCTGTAAACTGCAAGTGTTAAGGAGAATGGCTAACACTAATCCAAATGGCTTTTCTAAAAACGTGTGTGTGTGTGTGTGTGTGTGTGTGTGTGTGTGTTTCATCCAAGATTGTAAGGCAAATTATGTACATTAGCTTTAAATCCATTTCTGTTCAATCTAAGTTGTTGGATTGGATAGATGCAACTTCTTTAAAAATTCGGATTGTAAAGCAGACTGATCTGTGTAGCAGAGGGCTACACACCACTGAAGTAACTTGGTTGCAATCCCATGATGAAAACATACATTCTCTCCCTCCTCTCTACTGCATCCTTCTCTTAATATTTAGGCATTGCCAAACACTGATCCCAAGCCTTAAGCAATAAGCACAGTGTTTCTCACTTCATTCTGATAAGCATCACAAGTTTCAAGTCCGCTAGAGAATCCTCAGTGTCCTCTGGAGAAGGAAGGAGCAGCTGGAGAGGGGGTAGTCATCCCTCACTCTATTGTTTTCCTGCCTGTCACTGCCCTACCAGGACCTCTAGTCAGCACTTACCCAGGAGGTTCAGATGGACAAGTCACTCGTTGCTGCTTTTGTTGGTTGAAAACAAGGCAAAAGAATTCTCCAGACAGCAAAAGTTTAAACCTTAAACATCCTAACAATTGTGCACTTTAAAAATCCCGCAATTCACTGGGTAAGAACTGAGCTGCACCTGGTCTCTGTGAGCTCATTGGAGCCCCGGCTGCGGGTTAACTGTCAGAACTGCCCTTGTTTGGCTTGTTTCCACGTGTCCCACAGATCACAAAGCTATACTTAGCAAATTCAATCCTATAACCGTCTGCATCATGGCACTGAGCAAACAGTTTGCCTCAAGACAGAGTAGAGACCGGGGCTAAACTGTCTGCTGGCTCTTTGCTAGAAATAGATTTAAGACATTCATAGCAGAATGAGAACCCAGAGGTTAAAAATACTGCACTTCATCGAGAAAGTGCAACGCTGGTTGTCCTTATTAACTGCAGAGCTTCTAGAGAGAGCTCATTCCAGGGGCTCACTAATGTCTCTTAGTTGTTAGGTTTCTCTTTCCAAATAGCATCGGACATGACCCAATTTACTTCCTCCGCATCATACTTTTATCTTAGGAGCCCAGCACTCCCGGAACATCCACAAGCACAGGGGTCCCTCCTGACGCCCAGATGTGAAGATGGGGAGAAGGGGAACTCCGTCCCACTTACCAGTCTTCCACAGATAGAGGGTG
>NW_005368341.1:18832-30808 GCF_000412655.1 Myotis brandtii | reverse complement strand
GGGCGAGAAAGGAAGCGAGCGGAACAGAGAGGGGGCGACCAGATGCAACATACCCGCCCAAAGAACTCCCATGCACATGGTGTGATGAAATATGTTTGGAAGGCTACACTAGTAAAAGGAATCATCATCCGACAGGCTCCATCGTGACAAATAGCAGGCACTGAAATTCCTCGTCACCCAACGAGTCAAATGCTAGATCGAGTGGTATGTTCTTCTTAGGGTATATGTACACAAAGCATTCGTGTTTGTCATTTATTTTAACCGGTATCTTCTGAATCACTTTTTGAGGGAGGAGTACTTATGCTCAGATGTGAAACAAAACAAAACAAAACAAAAAACCAGTAAAACAACAGAGGTGTTTACTTGCTGCTGAAATGTGCTTAACCACTTTTTTAAATGTTTTTTTTAAATCTGCTCTCAATAAAAATATGAGTGATATTGATCTACTCTGACAAATCAAAGTACATTGTTTTAATATTTTTAAAATAGAATTAGTATGCAGTAAGTATTCACAATGCTATCTAGTTATATAGTTTTACTAAAACTAATCAAAAATAGTATTTCAGATATGGAGTAAATAAAAGTGCTAGTCCTTTATCTACTTCTTTTTGTCCAAAATAGGCTGCCTTTACACTTGTGAGTAAAATTAAAGGGAAAACTAACTTTTTTTGTGTGTGTGTGTTTTTGATAGCTCCAAATCAGTAAATTCTTTACTTAAAAATCCCTGGCACTAATTTGTCTGAACTCTTAGTGTAGAAAAATATAATCTAAATTACCTCATGGGTTTGGGTCTTTTGTTCTTTGTGTTTTCACTTTCTTAAACTAGTAGTAACAGAGGAATGTATAAGAAGTCCAATAATGCTTTGCCCTTTCTCTTTCTCGCCTCCCCCCGCCCCCAATTATGACCTTTTATTAGCTCATTTCCTAGTAAAGCTAAAATAATAGCAAGGCATTTAGCCCATTAAAAACTCTGCAAACAGAAAGCCAAAGAAAACTATTCACATCTGTCATCAATATTTGGCCAAATAAAATAAAATTTAAAAAGCAGGAAAACTGCTTTTATGAATGTACTCCATCAGCAGAGCCAACCCAAGAGCTGACATTGTGGAAGCTACTGTTTCTGAAAAAGGAAACCTTCCATAAAGCTCTCTTGGGACGCCTGTCATTTTGCAGATCATTCCAGACACAGCCCTTCTGCGTGCATTAGATTAAGAGCAGGTTTGATCAAATAATTTCCAGATCCTGCCTGTTTAAGTATTCTGACATCAGAGAAAATTAGCAACGATGAAGGTTGCAAATTCCTTCTTTGTTTACTTTCCACTCTGTTAGGCCTCTAGGAGGGAATTAAAAGCTCAGAGAGCCCTAGCTATGTGAGTCTGTGATTAGGAGAGATAAGCTAATTCGGATTACTATTTCTTCACTGGTGAGAAACAGGCAACAATCAAAAGATTATGGGTTGATCTTAACTAATGTATGGCTCCCTGAAGGAGTACACCAAACAAGAAACAGTTACTACACCAAAGAAAATAGGACCTGCTTGGTTCTGTCCTCTTTGGGAAAACTGCAATGCCACTAATGGCAGTGTTCTCCTATCCTGTTTGTTTTTTATTTCTCAGCTAGCAAGGGCTCTAAACCCTAAAATCCAGTAACTGGCACAGGGAGAATTTCATAACAGAAGTACTCTGTTACTATCAGCCCATGCTAAGCATTCTTGGGAAGTCCAAATCAATTCACCAAGTAGAAACTCAATAAGAACAGAAGACAGAGAACTAAGGAGTCTACCTAGTACAATTTAATATACAGGATAATTACTTAGCCCTTTGAAAAGTCATCAGAAGCTATACTTAATAGCTTAATGTCAAAAGAAAATTTAAGATTCTAATCTTTATATTCATCCATGGTTGTATAATAATTGCTCAACTGGGAAAAAAGTTTAAACATTATAGCCACAATTTTAAGTATTCTATTTAAGAGTCAGGGGCCACTTCTAAATCAAAATTTGCTGCCATTTAAAATACACAACCAGAGTGAATATTCTGCAATACTGTTTGAAAATAGCCAACAACTGGTTTCCTTCATTGAATTCCAATTTATACAAGGCTTAAGGATCACACACAAACATACACTACACAATCAGTCAGCAGTAAAGACATCTCTGGACAAGGTTACAGAAACTAAGTCATATAAACATCTGTCTCCGCCACTGCCACATATCTGTTCTATAACAATGTCATTATTACACTTGAGGACAAAAACGTATGGGTCTCTGAGGAGACACAAGCAATATATATATATATTCAGATACATGCTCCTTTGTGAAAGCTATAGTGTCCAGCTGGGTAAATCCTATCAATAAAACTGATAGGCGGCAAAAGAGAGCAAGACATAGCATTCTTTGTTTTCTAGAGTATGATATAAATAACGTACAAATGCTTAATGACATGATGTCAAAATTTAGTCATGAGAAGTCTCAAGGATGCAGATTAAATTGACCATCTGTACAGCCTGCCATGAAATAAATCGTTCATCATTTTTCATGAAGAACTGTTCACGTATTAATGAGCCAGGGCTATAAAAGTTTTCCAAACCAATGGATGAAAAATGCAAAGCATATTTTTTAATGTTTAGAAATGAGACAATTCTGAACCTATCACCTCTCATGTGGTATCCTTTCATCTGTCTTTATTATTTTTCTATCATTTCCAAACTCCAGAGAGTGGGGGAGGGTATGTACATATCTATGCACATGTTTTCTCTTTTATTAGAGGACATGAACATATAAACATATTTCATAACTTGTAAGACATATGGATAATGATGTTCAATGATTAGTATCAATATTAAAATCAATCATCAAAAACTCAATTACTTGATAGAGGAAAAGCTTTTGATATCATCAGTTTTTATGAATAAAAACAATGAGTAAGTGAAGAAATATACAGTTATTCATAGATAGAGTGTTATGTAGGGTAGTGTTGAACAATGTCCATTTTGAAACAAAAATTTTAAATATTTTTCTCTACATAAATGCATCTTGCCTTATTTAAGGAATTCTGTTTGTGTGGCCTCTAGGTGTCATACTTGACCAAGATTTAGGGTAGACGAAATTTATTTTGGGCTTTTTTCTATTCCTCACTTCTTGCCACACCCACCAAATTATTAAGAGATAAAACATTTAACTTTTTAGCTTTGTAATAAGTAACCCTAGATTTTACTTTCTCTCCCAAATCTGACTAACAGTCAACTTCTATATTCCTTTTCATGTATTTTACTTTATAATGACTTTCCTTTGTTTTGTTTGTTTGTTGGCTGGTTGGCTAGTTTGCTGGTTTGTAGGTATGTGTAGTGAAGGGAGAGTAAATTCTAAATTTCAGATTGTTTCACAGAAACTTAGTCCCATGGTTTCTCCATTTTAATCAAAACTAAGCCTGTTTGGAAACAATAAGAATCTGCCGCAAACAGTTGGACCCCTTGTTTTGAATATCAGGTAAAAATGTAGAATACTTTGGTTCAGATCCTTCTAAGGGTTGAGGAATGATCACTCACTGTAAATCTTACAATAATGATCCCATCATATATGGAATTGAGACTTTAGTAGTCCCTGGTACAAGGTAATAGCAGAGTGTTAAAAAATGTCACCAGTGGTGACTTGGGAGACTGTTTCTGTAGAGAACACCCTGGCAGAAGAGATTAGCCAAAGAACATGTATGTATAACCCATGGACACAGGCAGCAATGTGGTGATGGCCAGAGGGAAGGGGGGATTAGGTGGAAGGGAGTAAAGGGGATGAAATGGGGACATCTTCATAGTGTCAACAATGAAAATAAAGAAAAGTACAGAGGCACAAAGTATATAAGCGTAACAGAATTCACTAGTATAATCACCAGTTGTGTTGATGTCCTACAAATGTATAATGAGAAGGTACAGGCCTTTAACAAACAATTGAGAAGCCCAGGAGTCCTTAAAAAGAGATTCTAAGATCAGGGTTCTGCTTTGGGACAAGTTTGTCTGGGTGGATGCCCCAAACTCTTTGACTCCTAAGACTCCCCTGAACTCTCTAAGTCTTAAGGCTTCAGAGGCAGCAAACCCTATTAAGAATGGGCACATATGCCATAGCCGGTTTTGCTCAGTGGATAGAGCATCGGCCTGCAAAATGAAGGATCCTGGATTAGATTCCAGTCATAGGGACTGTACCTCAGTTGCAGGCTCAATTCCTGGCTGTGGTTGGGGCTCAAGCAGGAGGCAACTAACCAATGTTTCTCTCTCACATCGATGTTTCTCTCTTTGTGTCTCTCACCCTCCCTTCCACTCTCTCTCTAAAAAAATAAAATAGTAATAATAAGGGGTGGGCACATCTTCCCTGCTGGGCCTGCCCCACCTGTCTCCTAGTTTGCAGGCTGATAACTAGAACTCAGCCTTGCATATGATGCTGGACCTTAACAAACTACACAGCAAAGAAGCTTCAAAAAGTAGCTAGGTTATGTATACACAGAAGTTTAACAACTTTCCCATGTAGTTAGTGATGAGTTTGAAAGTCACAGGATACCATGATTTCCATATCCATTTTGTTTTGTCCAAATTAGAGACAGCTTTCTGAAAATCAGTGATTCTGTAGAGAAACTGTGCACTGAAAAAAACAAACACAAATACTTGTCTAACTTGAATTTATGTATAGCACAAGGTCTATAATAGCTGCATGACAAGTACTTGTGAAAAGAAGGAATTAATTTAAATAAATATTCATATTCCTAAAATTTTAAATTATTTTTTAATTTAGTAATTAGAAAGGGGAATAAGTGTGCCCAAATGTTTCAAGACAGATATGCAGAATGAATTCAAGGACAGTACTTTCCTAAGAAAAAATGAATCTTGGCATACATAATTACCCATAAATGAACTAAAAAAAACTGAAGCTTGTCCTTGAGATAAAAATTTATTATATAAAAGTTATACTTGGTTTAGAAAAATTGACAAATATTGTTGACAGTCTTGCTACTGATTATTTTAAGTTGATTAATCTTTCTTTGCTAAGAGAATGGCCTTTCTTTGTACTTTTGCTTAGTAGGTGGTGAAGAGACCAGCTGTTCAACACATCTTGACATTCACAGATGCAAGAGCACTCACTCTTGTAGATATGCTTACATCTCATACATCATGCATTATAATGCAATAAAAAAAAATCTATAGTGATGCAGAGTTCACTGTCTGACAATGAAAAATCAAGTTCAGTGTAAGATGAAGATATGACACTTTGAGAGGAAAAAACAAACGTCAGTAAATTAGCTCCATCCACTATACTACCCTGTGGTGACAGCAGACATCACTACCAATTTTCTCAAGCTGCTGGTACATGTGTGTAACTGAAAATAGTAGGAAAAGCTTTTTAATTAATTGCTACTGGCAGACCTGCTACTTCTAAAAGTTTTTCCCTTGAGATACAGATGCTAACCTGTCTCAGCACATGACAATTGCATCCTTTGGCAATTTACAAAGAAAATAACTTTTCTTTCATTTGCTAATCTGTGGCTCAGAAACTGTTGGAGTAGATCTGAGGTGATAATAAAAGAAAAAAGAAAGTATTTAAGTTGAATAATGGGTTGAGAGCTGCCAGGTTTTGGCTAAACAATAGCTCACCATCCAATTTTACTTTCCTCAACTGAAAAGATGAACATAAGCAGCTAAGCTGGGATGTCAGAACTCAATGTAAGAAGGTTAAAAGTGTGGGCAAGATGCCCTTATAAACACATGTGTCTCTAAATGAAAAGTGATAGAAACCCCATCTTACAGCTGTTGGCATATTCTGAAGTTGCTACGTTTTTAGTCCAAATTAAAAAATATGAATATAACACAGACTTAAGAGCAACACTATCAAACTTATGCGAGCCAAATATCTAGATCTAAGCCCTTCCATTGTACCCAGATTTGGTTATGGAAAAGTTCATAGTACCGAATTATTTTATTACAGTTCTTAAGTGATCTCTACTATGTTCCCCAATCAAACCTTTGATGAAAATTCACCCATTCATTCAACCAATGGGGAAACATTTATTGAGTCCCTACTATGTGCCAAGCACTGTGTCAAGCTCTGGGGATACAGTGACTTACACATCATGTATCGCTCACTGAGCCTTCATGTACGCATGGCACTGAGCTTGGAACTATATGTGCTATTCAAACCGCCATGTTCCTCAACTCTAGAACAACATAATATTATGACCAGCATTATGTAAACAAAGGTAAAATGTAATATGAAGAAAGAATACAGGAGCAAGAGAGAAACCTATTAATGTGTTAATACGTAGGGTATTCTGTTGGAGTGTAAATAACTAACAGTGGGCATTATCCTCAATCAATACTTTGCAGAATAAACTCCCCCAGAAAGGCAGCCCACACAGTGTGTAATGAACAGAAACTTCCTGCTCTCTGTGTTGTCATTGCTGATGTGTGAATCCTGCTGTTTTCACATTCCAGGCTGCTGAGATGACCACACTTTCTTGGCAGCTAAAAGGGAAGCTTACTCTGGTTTCTCCCTTAAGGAGCAAGGGACAAAACCTATAATCCATCTTAATTTCACCCCATGTGACTTAAAAGATAGTGTTGGTGGGAGCAGGAAACATCACTGACAAAGGCTTGTGTGAAGAAAACTAATGCAAAGCAAACAGTTAAAAAATTATATTAACTCATTAATTCTAATGCAAAGCAAACAGTTAAAAAATTATATTAACTCAATTATATTAATTCAATTAATTACAAGAGATTTCTCTTTAGTAAAATGGAACTCAGACCCAGACCCCATCATATTTCAATAGCTCCTTGTGCATATATGGGGGCTACTGATGGTTTATGTATTCTTAGAAAAAAAAAATAGGTTTCACCAAAAAAAGAGTAACTAGAGATTTTTAAATGGGCAGCGTGTTGTTGATGTTAAAACAGATGGTGATTTTTAATGAATAGAAGCACTAATCATTATTTTAGAACATACAAGTACAAAGGAGCAAGAATGCTAGTCTATTTTTAATAACTATTTTCTTGATGTAGTCTCATGAAGTTCCTGCAATGTATATGCTTATCTATGACATAATACATACTATTTCCTTAGTTTTCCATGAAATTTAAAAAGCTCCCGCATTATGCTGCTTCATGTTGGGCTGTTAGCCACCATATTCCTCAGTCTTTAATAAGAAGAATCTTAACCACATAATAAATAAACCCAATGCTTACCTCTAAGCAATAAGTAATTAAAATAAACTCATAAGCATTTGCTTTACAACTTGTTTTTCTTCTCTAAATTATGATTTTTGAAACATTTCCTTAAATGGCTTTCACTTTTATTGCATTGCAAAACTGGTATTATATTCTCTGTATGCACTTCATTATCTCATTTGATTGGGTTTTAATTCCTACAACATACAGCAAAGGCTGATGTGCCTTTTGCAATTTGAAACAGTGGTTGCATGCTGAGAATAATTAGCTTCACTAAGGCAGAACAAATGATTTCTTTGCAAAACACCAAGTCTGTGTTTCAACAAAGATAATTGCAGAGTGCCTAAGTTATCTTGGGTCTTCCAGTGTAGTGGTTACTTTGAGTTTAATTAACATTTTTGTAATCTTAATTCCCTAACAACTATAGTGACCTAGAGATTATCATAATGTTTGTTACTTTTGAAATTGGTTCATTTGATTTGTCAGTTTTCATTAAAATATTTACTTTACATAGATATATTATCAAATATTATTTGTTTCTAATCATAATTGTAGCAGAATAATTTCATTGTTGCCTGTGGCTACCAAAATGGTTGTGGGATATCATTCCTCCCAATTAACCCTGAAATTTTGAAGCTCTTATTAATCCAATAGAAGAACTTTTATAAGAAGCCAGATTAGTAGAGTTTTCTACACTTATTTTTAATAAGAATATGGTAATTAATCCCACAAATTAATTTGTACTATAAGTCATTTAATAATAGCAACAACAGAGAGATGTGGCTAATTTCTTATAATTAATGGGTTAATCTTCTTTAAACCTGTAAAATCTGCACTCAAAGCTTCATTTAACTGTTTATATTTTAGTTAAGATTCTTGTTGAGTTAATAATTATTGCAGCACCCTGAGTGGAAGCATTAATCAGAGCTCACTGTGTAGCAGAAAGGTCATGAGTGCATACCGCTCTGAAATTAAAGCTTACTTTCATATCCCTATATGGCTACAGGAAACTTAAGTTGTCGCTGCATTACACAGAGCCATCTCCAGTCTTATAGCTCCAGATACCAGTGGTTTGACAAATCTACTTCCATGCAAGACGTCTTCAATTTCCCAACATTGCTACAAACAATAATCAGGTGAAAATAATCTTTAAAAGTTGTAAATTTTATAGTCTGTATTTACATCTATGGCATCATTGGCAGATGATAAAACCATCATCAAATTATGTTTCATTCTATGTATTTCCAATCCAGAATGTTAAGTTTCTGTTACTTATTTGACTGAGATAGAAGAAATACTTTTAAAACCTAACTTTGAAACTACTGAATCACCAAAAGTTTCATACTTTAAAAAAGTGAGTTACCTTCAGAATTGTGACTCTGACCACAATTTGAAATGCAAACTGACCTTGTTGTACAGATGCTACACATCTCATTGTTAATGTAAATACCAGCCCATTTAACAAATGCAATGAAAATAATAAAAATTTCTTAAAGATTATTGAAACCATAAAAAAGAAAATTTAATAAAAACAAACTTGAATTCAATGAGTATGAAATTCAAAACATTAGTTTTCCAAAATATATTGCCTTACTTTTACTCAACTTTTAATAGACTGTTTATTTAATAATAATGTGTTTTTTATACCCTCAAACCTGCATAGAGATTTCATTAATTTTTTTCAGTAACTGACTTTGATTAGGATCAATGTGTTACTAGTATATCTTGGAATATTTAAAATATTCTTATTTCTTATAGATTGAGACATACACAGAACTATAAAACTCATTTTCTCTTAGTAACATCTTTGAAGTAAAGTCCTTTTACTTTTCTGTTTGGCAAACATATAACTTTAACATTGTCTTTTACTAAATTCCATTTCTGCCTTGTATTGGTGAGATCAGGCTCAAAGGTATATTTATTTCATTTAATAAATGTGAATTCAAGAGAGGTTTAAGCCCGACCAAGTGGATGAGCATCAACCTATGAACCAGGAGGTCAAGGTTTGATTCTCAGTCTGGGCACATGCCTGGGTTGCAGGCTCAATCCCTGGTAGGGGGTGTGCAGGAAGCTGCCAGTCAATGATTCTCTCTCATAAATGATGTTTCTACCTCTCCTTCTCCCTTCCTCTCTAAAATCAATGAAATATTTTTTTAAAAGAGAGATTTAAAAAATGGGAAGTATCCATTTAAATACTGTCCCATTACAGTATGAGTTAATTTTTCTTACAAATCAAGTTCAGTTGCCTTAGCAACCATTGATTTCAAAAGTTCAAAGTCAGTCAAGCTACTAACAGAATACAATTGGAAAACTATATTAAGGAAATATAAATGACAATTTACAAAGAGTGTCATGATGTTGAAATAGTATGATCAGTAATTTAGCATCAGTGATACCAGTGACAAATTAGTAAGGTCTCACATAAAAGATGGATGGCTACTGTTGAGCACTTTTAAGTGACAATATAAAAGAGATTTTTTTTTCACATGTGGTAGTAGAAGATTGGTTTGGTTGTGTACCAGTGAAAGGATAAAGTACATATAGTAAAAAAGGATTTATTATTTTATCCTATATAAAGTAATAAATATGACCACACTCATGTACTATTCATGAACTAGTTGGGGTAGCCTTTCTTTCTACCATTTAAAATTAAATAAAACAATATATAACTATATGAGTCGCACCCTTCCACTTGACTCATAGAAATAAATTTTGTTAAAAAAAATACAGACAAATCATACTAACTGAGAAAACAGCCTAATAGAAGGCTGGATGGAGGAGGGAGAGGGGATAGCAAAAGGCTATCTTTGTCTTGAAACAATGCATAATTTTCATCTCCCCTAAATTTATTTAAAATTTGATGTAATTAACATATGGAATTAGTATGTAATTTGGAGTTGCATTTCTTGTTTCATTGAAGCCAGCACAATAAAAAGATATAATAATAATTAAGATATGACAAAAAATTTCAGGATAATTTCACTAAGAGATATTGATACCAAATTTTGAAATAAGATATTAGTAAACTGTGTTACTTGGTAGAGAAATATAATGTCACAATAATATTATTAAGAGTCATATCCAGAATGTAAGGCAGTTGAAGATTAGGATTTATGTCATATATTTCCCCATATTCATAGGGAGAAAGAGACATTTTTTGATCATCATGATATGCCAAAAAGAAATTTGATAGAATTTCCTAAGAAAAAAAAGAGAATAAGTTGATATTTTCATGATAAAAAATGCATGACTCCTACCACAAGGCAATTATATACCTTATAAAAAATTTACTATATTTTCCCACTAAATTAGTGAACATAATATAAGTACTATTACTGCCACAAAGGTTGTATATTACTCTAGTAGTACATGAAAATATGATTAGCCAAAATAAAGAAATAAAATAGACAACTACTAGAAAGAGGAATAAAAATTATCTGTAACTAAAAATTATATATCTGAGAAACCCAAAAGCAGCAGTTGAAAAATCTTTAAAATGAATAAGAGAATTCATAAATTAAAATGTTAACATTAAAAGTATCATTAATTTTCTGAAAACTATGAATAACCAATTAGAAAATGTGATTAAGGAATTTTTATTTATAATTTATAAAGGAGATAAGCTAAAAGAACTTAAGAATTAATAGAAATGTATAAGACATACAAAAAGAAATTTTGAGTGATGTAAGCTTCATGGAAGCAAAAGAAGACCTCTTGGTCTCTCCCCTTTAAGATACAACAAGTTGGATATCTATAATCCAACAAAGGATTCCCTGTTCAACACACAGACATGTCTGAGCGATCCACACATTGACACATCTGAAGGTGGATGTGCCAAAGGAACAGGGCAGGGGGAAAGGACAAAGACAGGAGCTGCAGGCACAGCCCCACGCTCACTGCAGCCCTAGCTTATGTGATAACAGTGAAGGGGTTGGGGAGCAAACCCCACTAGGCAAACTGGGGGGACAGAGGCAGCAATCAGGTCTGGAAGTGGCACAGCTAGAGACAAATCACTGGACAGAAGTTTCTAAACAGCAAAAGTTTGTGTGACAGTATAGAATATGATGAAGGGACCTTGCAAATCAGTGAAGAAACAATGAAGAAAACAGAAGATGTTATTTGCATAAAATACTAGCTATTTAGAAGATAAGACTCTCTGCAGTGTCTGATTTGAGTTTTAGAGCTTTATTCTTAAATGCCTACCAATAATAAACAGAAAGCCTCTGAAACAAATGACATAAACTAACACATATATATGTCATCTTTTTTTAAAAAAAGGAAGTGAACGGGTGAAAATAAAGGGAGAGGGAGAAACCAAGATGGAAGCATAGGTAAACACCTGGAATTGCTGCCTCGCACAACCACTTCAAAAACTACAACTAAAAGACAAAACGGACATCATCCAGAACCACAGGAAGGCTGGCTGAGTGGAAATTCTACAACTAGAAGGAAAGAGAAAAGCACACTGAGACTCAGAGGAGGTGTGGAAGTAAAGTGCAGAGGTACGGAGACGCACAAGGAAAGGGCTGGCAACTGAGGACGTGGTTGTCTTTTTCAATCGGGAGAAAGACACAAGCTCCCAACGGCTCTGAACTCCAGTTATGGGCGAGTCTCTGGGGACCCAGACTCATACAGGGAGAAACTGGACTGTCTGGCATCGGGCGGAACTCAAGGGCGGCTTTCTCTCAGAGGTGCTTGCAGCGACTACTGTGGGACACTGAGACCCGGGACCTCTTAGGGCAGAGCTGAGGATCAGCCATAGCTGTTTGCTCC
>NW_005368341.1:0-17148 GCF_000412655.1 Myotis brandtii | reverse complement strand
ATCTATCAACAAGTGAATCTAAAAATCAAGTGAATAAAAAAATCTGATGAACAGAATAAACTGGTGAATATAATAGGATCAGGGGCATAGAAAGGGACTATTCTTCAGGGGGAAAGGGGTGTGGGGGGTGCAGGAAGAGACTGGACAAAAATCGTACACCTATGGATGAGGACAGTGGGGGGGTAAGGGCAGAGGGTGGGGTGGGAACTGGGTGGAGGGGAGCTATGGAGGGAAAAAGAGGAACTACTGTAATAATCAGAACAATAAATATTTATTTAAAAAATAATAAAGGGAGAAAAAAACAATAATAGAGAGAAGAAAATAAAATCAGGAGGGAGAATTGGAGCAGAAGAATTATGCTTTAAACCTAACAACATGGTAGGAGAAATCACGCACAGGTTTTACTAGGTAGAGTTAAGGAAATCTCCCCAAAAGTAGAAGTAAAATGAAAATGAAAAACTTAGTTTCTAATTGACACTTTACTAAGTAAGATAATCCTTAAAATCCAAAAAACTGAATAGTTTTATTATCAGAAGTCTTCAAAAATTCTCAAAATGATAAAGAACTATTGGAAACAGAGTTTTCAAAAAATGTTTCTCTTAGTCATTTTCTCAAATTTCATTGAGATATAACTGATACATAACATTGTACGAGTCTTAGGTTTACAACATAATAATTTGATACATGTAGTAAAAAAATTTTCTAGAAAGAGAATATAAATTATGGGGTTGAATAAACATTCAGGCATCAAATTTTGTAGGACATTTTTCTCCTTTAGCGGAAATAACAAATGTTGTGAAAATATATTTTTATAGAGATTTTCATTAAGGGAATCATACAGTTTCTCCTCAATAAACTTTGAAAGAAAATTTGGTTTTTCATGTGTCAAGATTCTGTGACTCTTCATCTAGGCCTTTGCTGTACAGTCACAGCTGCCAAAATTGTTCTCTCAACTTTCTTCTCTAAGAAATGGGCGCTAGTAAGGCTCTAAAACTTTTCACAAGATAAACTCCACATTTTGTAATAGGTATTCCCAGTTACAACCCTTGTGAATGCACACAGACAAAACATGAAGTCTCAGTATATACATTTTAGAGATTTTTCTATTCACATGTCCAAGTCTAATTCATTGGCGGCTTCAACTCATGTGCTGTAAGCCTACCAAAAAGTGGGAGAAGCACTTAAGAGTTGACCAGGGTAAATCTTCCTTGATCATGGTTTCCATATCAACTGGCACTGGGGCAAAAGGAGTACATAACAGGCAAACAGCAGTTTGTGTTTCAGAACTCCTTGCAGTCACTAATTAGGTAAAGCTCACACAATATGCAGTTGAAGAATGTTGACAATGAAACATCAAGTTCAGAAGCAAAATCTGAACTGCAATAACATTTCATACTGCCTAAGGCAAAAACTGCATCAGCAGTAAGTCTGGGGTTAGTATTTGGTCTTTTCCTTTTGCAAGATTTCCTTGTCTGGGATCTAAGCAAATCAACCAGTGTATTTTTAGATTGGTAAATTATATACAACAAAAAATGTTATGTGCCCTGTGGACTTAGGAAATTTTATTTTGCCTTCTTTATTTTGGATAGTAGCTTGAAATGAACTACATTCTTACAGCTCTTAAAAATACTCCCAGTGTTGGTATCACAAAGGAATTTTCATTCTAAAAGAAGAAAAACTACATTTTTTTTTCACACTATAATTTTGCAAGGAAGAGGAGACAAGTGTTTTTCAGTCGATATTTCTCAATTTCAAGCAATATTTTTATGTGAGATATAGTTTACTTACATAATTTCAAGCATTTCTATCCCCCACCTTTTCATTTTGGTTTTATCCAGTCTTATTTCCTTCTAAAGAACAAATAAAACATGTACTTTATCACTCACCAAATACTGCCGCAGCCTTTTGTAACTGAGAGAATAGCTATTAGTAAGGCTGATAACATTCAGTTGGTGCTGGTTAGAGAGACACAGCATGAACTGGTTTGTCTGAAGTAGGTTTTTTTCCTAAGGGTTGCTTTAAATGGGGTTCATGGGTTGTTGGGGTATTTCCTGATTACATTTTGGAATGGTATTAGCCCCACGGTTCAACTCATCTCCTAATATGATTCTTAATATTCAGAGGGAATGTTTGGCAGCACCATTATCTTTCTCATAATAACAATAAAGGGTAAGAAGATACATATATTATTCTTTAGCAATTTTGTACAAGGACTGAGATTATGGAGTCCACAACTTCATCTAAGATTACTGTCTCAAAGTAATAAAAAATGGAAAATTCATCTTCACAGACTTACTATCATCAATCTAGAGTCCTCTCCAATAACTGCCTTCTTAAATTTTCTGCAGTCTTGTTTATTTTCATCCACTGGAGGATGCCCAGGACCTTAGCATTTTAGATGTAGATAGTCTACGCTATGATCAAGTAAGAATGAACATTAAATTTCTCACTCAGTCAATGACAAAGTACATTTAGAAAAGTTAGAGACGATTACATTGAGGGTGGCTAACGCCAAAAGGGTTGATTCCTAACTGGCCTAGAATATTTGTAGAAATGTGGCTTTGTCAATAGAATCCATAATTAATTAATTAATTCTGTTACTTATTTTACAAACTTTCTCCATTCTTCTCTAAGTTCTAATAATGAGGTAATCATTTAATACAACTAAAGCCTTCCACCTTATATTCATTTCATCTAAAGTTATCTATAATAATAAAAGCATAATATGCTAATTAGGCCAGACAGCTGGATGACTTTCCAGACAACCTTCTGGATGAAGCCAGGGCTGCAGAGGGCTGAGCCTCTTGCACAAATTTTGTGCATCGGGCCTCTAGTAAATGTATAAAAGGTGATCAACCATGATAAGATTTCAAAGTTCTTGCCCAGCCAGTGTGGCTCAGTGGTTGAGTGTTGATCTATGAACCAGGAGGTCACGGTTTGATTCCCGTTCAGGGCACATGTCCAGGTTGTAGGCTTGATCCCCAGTATGGAGCATGTGGGAGGCAGCCAATCAATGATTCTCTCTCATCATTGAGTTTCTATCTCTCTCTCCCTCTCCATTCCTCTCTGAAATCAATAAAAATATATTTTAAAAAAATAAGATTTCAAAGTTCTTGAACAACAATTTTAATTCTATGGAAAATTTAAAATAAGCCAAATATACATGTAAATATAAAAATTGAACCATATCCCATTGTTGAGTCAACTTTGTATCTGTTGAATAGTGGATTATTTGCAAAAGTAGTTGCATACATATACCTATAAATAAAGTGACCAAAAAACACACACATTAATTTGAATAAGAAATTGAACTTAAAAAATATGTAGGATATTTTTAGATTAAAAAAATAGCTCAGTAAAATAGTTTATTTTTCATTAAATATTTCAGACATTTCCTTAAAGATGAATGGAAGAGAGTATAGCCTATTAATATTAATATGTAAAAATAATTTTATTTAGACTTCAAAGTTTCAAATATTTATCACACTAAAAAATCAATCAGCAGAGAAATATATTTGTGAAAAAATAGCAATCTAGATATATAATTAGTTATAAAAAAAGGTTGAAGGATTTTGTCAGTCTCTGAGAAATTAAAATGAAAATAAACTGAATACATTATATTTATACATATATATCTGTACACACATATATGTATGTACACATACAAATACATACACAGAGACTCTTGAATGTGAACTTTCAAAACTCTACTGGGATCACCTGCAGGCTTTTTCAGGCTGATTGCTGCTCAGGGGAGAGGGACTAGGGAAGCCCATTTGGTCTGATCCAATTTAGATATGCAAATTTTATCTTTTGTGCTTGAAAGGAACATTATGGCACTGCATAATTTGCATTTTCAGTTGTAAGATATAATATTTCTAATCTAATAAAAATATCCCTCCATCGGCGACTGTAACACCACGTTCTATCCAATTCATTGTTCCCTTCCACTTTTAAATTATATTACTATCATATTTTAAATTATCAAATTAGTTTATTAGGACAAGACAAATATATTATGGAAATCAATCTCCCCACAAAAAAGGGGAAATTTTAAGTGGTAACTAATCAGTAACATATGACATACTTTGGAGGGAACAGACCAAAAAAAAGTCCTTGGAAGAAAAGAAAGAATTCTATACCAAATATATATTTATTGAGGAATCTGATGAAAAGTTAAATTTTGAAATGTGAACTAGGTTTTTTAATTAACAATATACCTTCACAGAAAGATATTACACTCAACTAAGGTTTTATTGATTTAGCTAATAAATTGATGAATTGAGTTGAATTAGGATTTTCACATTGAGTGAAATTGATAACTAAAACCCATAATTTATTCCCATTTCCTTAGTTTTAGCCTAATCTTCTTCTCTGTCACAATGCAGTTTTCTGTATCCATCAGGTACTTTGTAAGCTGCCCCACTATTAAAATCTGTCTGATGTTTTTCTCATTATAACAGTGGGATTACGAGTTACTGGAAGACCACAGAGGTAAAACACCATTTTTATTACATCATATCAAGGGAACCTAACATCCACAGGACTCATTAATGTTGATGTTGATCTGATCACCTGGCTTAGGTAGTGTTTGTCAGGTTCCAGTGTAAGGTTAGTCTTTTTGTTGTTGTTGTTCCACTTATTTATGCATTTATTTTTTTAATTTAAATTATTTATTGTTAAAAGTATTACATATGTCTCCTTTTTCCCCCATTGACCTCTCCTAAGGTTAGTTTTTGTTCTTCCCCCTTTGCACACTGTACTCATTGGAAGGAAATTAGTATGTGCAGTCTCGTCCTAAGGAGTGGGGAGTTAAGCTCCCTCTCCTTGAGAGCGAAGTATCTACATAAATAATTTGGAATTCTTCTATATTGGAATTTATTTATATTAATATGTATACAAATAATGATATTATTTTATATTTTACATTAAAATATATTATTTTACTCATCTTATTGCTCAAATTGTTCTGGCTTTGGCCATTGGGACCTCTTTCAGTTGGCTCCTATGCGCCTTTGTAAAGTCTATAGATTCTATTCAATATTTTATTATAAAATATTTAAATACACAAAAATGTTGAATTACAATAAATATCTCTATATCTATCACCTAGACTCAACTCAACAACTTTTAACATTTTACCATATCTATTCATTTCTTTCAATAAATATTTGTTATTTTTGTTGTTATTGAAACTTATGGTAAATCGCGGCATTTCATCACTAAATACCTAAGAATGCAACCCCTAAAAATAAGGACATCTTCCTACATAACTGCATAACATTTCACATTTTAGAAAAGTAACAGTAATTCTAATTCTCTGATATCATCTACTTACCAATACATATTCAAATGATATCAAATAAATGACACTGTAGTTGCTTGTTTTAACTTGGATCCAACAAAGCTACACACTTCTTTAGCCTCTAGAACAGGGGTGGGCAAACTTTTTGACTCGAGGGCCACAATGGGTTCTTAAACTGGACCGGAGGGCCGGAACAAAAGCATGGATGGAGTGTTTGTGTGAACTAATATAAATTCAAAGTAAACATCATTACATAAAAGGGTACGGTCTTTTTTTTTTTTTAGTTTTATTCATTTCAAACGGGCCGGATCTGGCCCACGGGCCGTAGTTTGCCCACGGCTGCTCTAGAGTAATCCACCACAACCCATCCTTTCAGGGTGGCCGCCTTCAGGTCTGACATCTTTTTATAGGTAAGTTGGGTGGTTTTTTTCGTGGTTTTTTTTTTCCTATTAACACACCGAGAAAGAATCCTAACTGCCAACTGCCACAGTCCTGGAAGAGCCAACTGTATTTTACTGTCTTTTATTTGATAAGCTTGTTTCAAATGCTTTATCAGTGTGACTTCCTCTCAATCCTCAGAAAAGCTCACAGGAATTGCAAGTCAATGGTAGCCTCATCTGCATTCTATCTAAACAATACTCTTATATGGTTTCTGATAGTTGAATGACAATTTTCATATTATCCAATGTTCCTTAAGATGTCCTGTTTTTTTTTCTCTTGAGAATACAGATGCAGTATAGTTAAATGTCTGTGTTTATGCTCCTAGCTTTATTTTGCTACAATTATTTTAGTTTAATCCTTAACAGTTTCTTCAGCATTACAAACCAGGTTAAAACGTATAATTCAAAGACAATCAATAACCTATATGAAAAAGTAAAAGTTCTCTCGAGCTTAAATAGAGGAATGAAAAAGTTAACATGATCCTTAACCTTTTAGTGTCAGAATGTTGTTTGCCCCACTTACTCCCATAAAAAAAGGGGTTTCACTTCATGTTGGCAGAGTCATTGCCAAAAGCAGATTAATTAGAATTCTAACAAAACAGTCACACTCTTCCAAATACTCATCTTAAATAGTCTTTAATCTTTTTAAATACAGAAGGATAAGTAGATTGGCATTAACAGTTTGGAATTAGAACAATGGGTGGGGGCGGGCTGGCTAGAGGAGGTCAGTGGGGGAAAAAGAGGGATATATGTAATACTTTCAACAATAAAGAATTATTTTTTAAAAAATAAATAGAAAATAAAGCAATGGGCAGAGGTAAAACAACAACAACAACAAACTTAAATTCACGGTACCAATATCTCTAGACCAATGTATATACCCAAATAAATGAGCACATGACCTGAGGACTCTAATGAAAACAGACAAATGTAATGGCATCTGGGAAATTGTCACTCTCCAAGAGAATCCAGGACTCATGGCTGACACAGTAATATCATGTTAGAATATAGATTGATTCTCAAGATCATGGAAATAAAGACAATCCAAATACTGCTGCAATCACAATTATACTACACTTGAAACTATTCCACCTTCCCCCAAATTTCGTTTGTTAGCATTTTGAAGCTTCCCTCATTTTACACAGATGAATCTTTAAAGTGAATTGATTTTATATATGCCCTGAGTTTTGTTTTGTTTTTTCCTGAATCCACGCCATCCTAAGCAGGAATGTCTAATCTATCAAAGTAGGGCAAGTTAATTTTCAGATGATAAAATTAAGCTAGGCTTACAGATAAGCAGGAATCTTAGACAGGCATTCAATAATCCCCATACAGTGTCCCACCCCTCCCCAAAATATGCCAGGGGCTTCATTTTGTAGTCAGCCCAGTAATCTCAGAGGTTTACTACAGCACGTGCTGGTTCTGTTGGAAGTGGCATAAAAGCCTCCCTGCTTCCATGATTATCTCATCCCTCAAGGCCCTAACAGCATGTCCCCAGATCTTAATTACATAGTCTCTTTTTTCTTTCCATGTGAGGAACCTTTGTGAAATAGCTGTTATACCTCTATTCTTCCATAGTATACTTTAAATAAATGGCTGGAGTGTTAAGAACAGACTATTAACACAAATTAACCTGACTTTTTCTTATCGATTTAGCACATTTATTGCTGTATGTGCCACAAAGTTGGGGTAATTGGTTCTTACAATTTATTCAAGATAGGTCCATTATTTGGAATTCAACTTAGCATTTAGATGCCTCCATAGATATAGAAATGGGATCATTAAATATTTAGCCTCTGTCTCTCAAGGCTGCTAGAGCAGTTTGTATGCTTTCAAATTTTTTTCACTTAATATTTTAATCTTTCATTCACACTGTTTAAGGTTTCCACCATAGAAGACCCATGACTTTTTATCTTTTCAGGTACAAAGTTTCTTTTCCTTTGTAAGGATGTTTGAATTTATTCTAACAACTGTTTCCCAACACTGATTTTTAACTGAATGAGTTCTTAGGAAAATGAACTTCTTCCTATAGAGTTAATTTTAATGATCATACCTGGTAAATGTTTATACATGTGACTTATTGTTAGAGCCTTTTGTTTCCTCATCCAGTTTCCTACAGGATTCACTTACACAGCAGGTTTGTGTTTGAGGGTGTGCATTTTCAAAACAGATCCTGGCTGACGAGGGAAGCATAATTGGTAAAATCAGGGCAATGTCAGCTGAATATTCACCCATTAAAGGTCTCACCAGGCAATTTAAAAATGTTAAATAAAGCAATGTCCAGTTGGGGAGAAGGAGCTTATCTGTGAGACAGGTTTTTATTACTTAGATATCCTATATGGTATATGCATTAGATATGAGTGTTCTGTTCATCAGCCAAGTAAAATATCATCAATGAAACCATGACATCCCTGTCCCTAAGATTTGTATTCACTTTATTCTGCTTTTCTGCCCTTTGAATGGACTTGTCAATTTCCTGCTTTCCCATGGGAAAAACTTCAATGAGCTTTTATGTAGACACACATTGTTTTTAAACCTAAGCATGCAACCATATGCAGTTACTAGATAATATTAAGTCAGTTTTTACAGTTTTTACAAAACCACTGTGATTTATGATACATTTCTGGGTTGGTTCTTTATTTAAATTAAGAATTACAAAACTCATTTGAAAAAAATTGCCGTGCAAACCTTAAGTCACCTAGACACAGCTGTATATAGAAGCACAAATCTGGTAAATATTTACAATCTATTATATTCTCTGCTTTGGTGATGAACAGCCCATAAAGAGATTTTACACAAAGCTCTGGGTTTAATCTATGCAGGCTTTGCGTCTAGGATGCCCCCCTGAAACAGTCTGTGACAGTAGGAAGTCATTGATGCAGTCACAATTTCTAAACTATGACAGTGAATTTTTTAAAACCCTGAGGAATTGCAGGCCCATTTACTCCATCTGCGGTACAAGACGGAGTAAACAGGAGCAGGGGTGTATGATACTTCAGTTACTGAATATAATGATTCATTTAGGCACGGAGGGCTAACAAAACACACGTTAGTGTGCACTATGGGGGTTAGCATCTTCCACAAGGTGAGGGTGATGGACGTTTTATCACTTCACCCAAACTGCCTATAGAAGCAATCTAGCCTTAGGTTATTCCCAAAGCATCAAATAAAAATAATTCAAATTAATTGATATTTTTATAACTCAATGCGTTTATTTTCTATAACTAAGAGCCTCAGTTCCAAATTTTCCAGTGTGCTTTTACTGAAAAGATAAAATAATACATATGTATAGCAAGAGTAGAATCTGTCAGGCTATGCCTGTGTAACATCAAACAATTACAATCACACTAGGAAACGACAAAAAAGAGCAAAGAAAGCAATTAAAGGAAACTGTCATTATCTAAGGTTAGTCATAGATCCTTTTTTAGACACTGATTTGTTCAAGCAGGGCAATAATTAATTGACAGTCATTTGATTAAGGATCCATATCCACAATCCAAATGGTGTTCATTCAGGTTTAACTATTTTAGCAGGTTCATCCTGAGCACAGTTTGAAATGTTAACAAATAAACAAAGCAAGAGGTTCTTCTTGAGTAACAGAACATCCTGGCAGTTATCATCATTAAAGTAGAAACATAAAAGTGCTAAAGAATTTTCAGATTTGAGGCTTATTAGGAATTATATTTGCTATTAATTCTATTTATATATTTCTTTGTTTGAGTCTTACCTATAAAAAGAAAAGACAATAGGATGACTGACTAGCTAAATCAAAGCCAAATTCACAATTCTTGGATACTCTGTTATCAAATTCTTTGTCCTTTTTCATTTTTTGCCCCTTTCCAAGCGAGGAGGATGTATATACCTGTTGCATCTTGCATAAAAACAAATATATCAAGTTAAAATGAAGTTCAAGAAACTCTCCCTGGTTTCAGAAGTAAAATTATGAAAATGTAATTTCATAATACAGATCAATTATTGCCATAGAATTTCTACTAAAGAAAGAAAAGGAAGAAACAATGGTAAAAAAATAATAATAGAAGGACTTTTCTTGCAATGTTTACAAAATGATAAAAACAAAGAGAGAACTCATGGACATGGACAACAGTGTGGTGATTGTGGGGATGGAGGAGGATGAGTGGAGGTGGAAGAGGGCATAAAGTGGATAAATGGTGATGGGAAAATTAAATTAAATTATAATAAAAAAACAAAAAGTAAGCAATTTAAAGCAAATACATCATAGGCTTTATGTCTTATAATTTAAATATTAGTGATTACCAATGTTGTTTTTTGAGCCTCATGCATTAATGTCTATTATACTGCATTTCTAGAAGTTACCTTTGATATGGTGGATATAGGACAGCAGAAGACAACATTCCTATTTGACCCCCAAAATAAGGAGTTTTCTTATTTTTATATGTTTTCCAAATATTTTCCAAGGCATTTTCATTTGTGCAAAAATATTGACAGTGTATTGCCAATGACTAACAATTTACCTATTACTCAAGAGACAATGAATGGATGTGGAATTAAATATTTATTGAAATCATTCCATTTATTACTCTATTTGCCTAGGCAAACATGATTATTTAAGTAGTTATTTTCAAACCTGCTTTGAAAATAACTACGATACTTATAATTACTTGTTCACATAACTACACTTTCTACGTTATTAGAACCTCCTTGAGAGCAGGAACCCATTAGTTGTTTCCTCATTACCTTCCACAGTACATTATACATAATACATCCTTATCAATACTTAGTTGAGTTAAACTAATTTTTCCAATAGGCAAAGATATTTGTTTGAAGAAAAAATATTTGATGTTTCACTAAAAATGATTTAAAATAATTTGTCATATGTGGAATCTAATGAACTAACAAGCAAAATAAAGACAGACTCATAGATAGAGAGCAGCTGACAGTTGTCAGGGATGGGACTGGGTGGGGGGTAGATAAGAAAAAAAAGAAAGAACTTATGGACATGAACAACAGTGTGGTGACTGCCACGGGGGATGTGGAGGAGTGGAAATGGAGGAGGGAATAGGGGAGATAAACAGTGATGGACGGAAACTTGACTTGGGATGGTGAATACACAATATAGTATACAGATGATGTGTTGTAGAAGTGTGCACCTGAAACCTGTATAATTTTGTTAAGCAGTGTCACCCCAATAAAGTCAGTAAAAGGGAAAACAAAAATAATAAATAAAATAATTTGACATAAGGGAAATAGAAAGGACAAGTAAAGTGCTTAATTTTGGCTTAGGCTAACTGCCCAATTCTAATTAGACCATGGGCACATGGGCCTCCACTTATTGCCATGCTTCCTTTAAAGCCCTGGAGATAAGAGAACAATGATCGTGGCAGCCAAGCAAAACATATGGGAACCAATAGACCACAACTTAATTAGTGCTGAAAACTATGCCAGTAGTGTCAGCTTCTATTTTTATATTACTTCATCTTCAAAACTTCAAAGTTTTAACAAAATTCACCATTTTGCTTTTGCATTTATCTTTTCTTAGATAAATAATAACCACAATCATATTTATAAAAGATATTTAAAATGGAAGCTCACTCACTACAACAGATAGCAAAGAAAAAGTTTAAATCTTGCCTTCCAAAAATGTATCATTATTTCAAATATTGACTATTTAAAGTAAATTTTATATTTAAACAAATCAGCCACACTAGTTTTATTTAAACACGGCATCTGCAGCATATTCCAATAACAAATATTCAAAATTAAGATATTAAATAAAGCCTTGACTTTCTAATCTTTACATCATAGTATATCATCTTTACAAAATTTTAGGGTAACAATATCTTTGTTGAATAATTTGATAATGTAATTGATAAAGCAATGATTGATTCAAAAGCAGAGTTGGGAGCAAAATTGTGGTCATCAGAATCTCAGTACAGAGCTCTTTTTTAAAAAATATCTTTCTATTGATTTCAAAGAGGAAAGGAGAGAGTTAGAAACATCAGTGATGAGAGAGAATCATTGATTGGCTGCCTCCTGCACACCCCCTAATGGGGATCAAGCCTGCAACCTGGGCATGCACCTTGACCAGAATCAAACCCAGGACCCTTCAGTCTGCAAGCCAACACTCTATCCACTGAGCCAAACCAGCTAGGGCCAGCACTCTTTATTGAGACTAAGAGGTAAGTGAAATCTCAAAAGAGCTACCTTCAATTTACTTAGCTATCATTTATATCTAAATTTTCTTATTTTAAAAACACCATGTAAAGAAACTCATTTAAACATTATAATTTACATGCCTATCAAGAACAATTTAATTTTAGAAACTGAGATAATCATGAACACTTGAATGTGTCCTGCATTTTTCAACATAATCTAACCACTATATTGGGATAAAGAGAAAAAGTTGACAATCTATAGATATCAGATAAATTTAATCAGTGCTTAACAGTATGGAGTTTATATTATTCTAATTAAATTACCAAGTAAGAATAAAATGACAAAAAAGCTATGTATTTGTTGTTGGTTTTCTTTACTGCCTAAAATTCTTTTTTGTACCATGTGTCCTAGAAAGGTTGCAAATATTGCTGTCTGGACAGAGATATGACCAAGTACCCAGAGGCTAACTTTCAAAACATTAACAGTCTTCAATAATTCACTGCTCCAACCACCAGTCTGCCATTGTTATATCTTTTAACGAATCAACTATGATATTAGTCATGTTGACTCTTTTAGACCCAGCTTAAATATTTTATATAATTTTTGCATAATGGTAGTGTTTTAAAGAAGTCTGCAGGGGAAAAAAACACAGAAGAAAAATACCATAAAACTAGATAATATGGTAATAAAGAAACTGGATGTTGGCAGCATTGAAATAATGTTTTTAGAATTATAGAAAAATTTAGTTTTTAGATTTATATAAGTTTGATTATTAAAAAATAAACTATTTAAAATGATAAAACTTGAACTAATTAAGTATCACAATATTATTTTCTCTTTTTTTCTGTTATCTTTAAAAACTACCCCATGAAATCATAGTAATTATTACAAATATCTAATGAGTAAGCAGTTAGTATTATTATGAGATGTATTGACTTTGATGTTTTGAAATGAAATAATAATAAATGGAATAAAGTGAAAATATAGTAGCCACAGGAAAAAAAAATCATTCAATTTTCAAGTTAGGGTTTTGGACATCTCCATTTTGAACAAAAGGTGAGGGGGAAGAAATTTACCAAAAAGCTTTCAGTGATTTCTATTGATCTGGTAATACTGGAGTTCACCATACTTTATTCTGTCACTTAATTTCACTTTAGACATTTTGTTCTTCAAGGCACATATCCTTGGGGTGAATGGCACCAGCAATGGCTTCTTTTGTTAAAGGAAGAAATCCTTGGGAATGGGTCCCCAATGGCAACTTAGGCAGCTGTTTCCATTCTACAATATTTTCTCATAGACGATGAAATGAGTTAAAGGGAACCAGAGTGACAAATAGAGTTCCCTACAGACCCCTAAGTACTTACACAGAAGTTTTAATGACCACATAGCAAACATAAAGTACACAATTGCTTCAACAAGCGGGCCCTAGTGGGTAATGTACCTTTAGATGTAAACTGATAGTATGATATAGGAATGAGTGTTCTGACTTATACTTTGCACTCTTTTCCTCTCATTTCTTTGAATTGGATTTTCGATAGGAGGAAAGTTTAAAAGAATGAGTGAAAATGATGACATTAATAGATTTTCAGTGTATTTACATAAAATAAATAATGAAAAAGATAGTACCAACATAGCAAGTTAATTATGGTTTCTAAAGTTCACAGTAGGTGATTTGAAATCTGATAAGTAAAAAAACAACAGTCATATTCAAACAATATGAAAGTTCAAAAGAACAGATATACTTCTCAGCAGGGTCTAACAGGAAATTACCTTGAAAATGAAAATCTTTTCATTAAGAAATCTATTTTCTGGCCTCTGGATGGATGTCAGATAAAAATGGGGTGGACTGTTCAATATAGATAAGTTATATTAGCAAATTAGCTTTTGAGGGTTATTCTGAAAAGATTCACCCTACATTCAATATAATATTTGATTTGTTACTCAGAAGGAATCTGCTCTTTGATTGGAAGAGAGACTATTTCAGCCCTTTTCTTACTCTGCATCTACCCATCCCTGGTCTCTCTAGAGCTCATCCCATGGATGATGATGATGGTAAATAAAATTAATAATTGACTTTAATTGAATTGTTTAATAAATGTATTAAAAATAACTTCTAGCTCTTAATGATTACTATTAGCAAATACTGGGTGGGGCAAAAGTACATTTACAGTGGTGAGTACACATAACAGTCTATTCTTATATTAATTATTAATTATTGTATTATCTTCCACACAAACAACTGTAAATATAATTTTACCCACTTCGTGTGTGTGTGTGTGTGTGTGTGTGTGTATGTGTGTGTGTGTGTAAATAGAATGTAAGGGGGAGAATACACACCAGTAAATATAAGAATTTTTTTTACTATAGCTAGTAACATAACAACCCATAAAATTAAGTAAAAAACAAAGGTTAAAATATTTGAGATCTATAATATCTTTCTCTTTAGAAGATTTAAATTTGTTTCTGCCCATGATCTAGGGGACCAGACATTGCAAATAATCTTAACCCAATCATGAAATAAGAAGCCTGTACAGCCCAGCCAGCGTGGCTCAGTGGTTGAGCGTCAACCTATGAACCAGGAAGTCATGGTTCAATTCCCGGTCAGGACACATGCCCGGGTTGCGGGCTCAATCCCCAATGGGGGGCATGCAGGAGGCAGCCGATCAATGATTCTCTCTCATCAATGATGTTTCTCTGTCTCCCTCTTCCTTTTCCTCTGAAATCAATACAAACTTTTTTGTTTAAAGAAGAAAAAAATTGACTTTGGTAGTGGGCACAGAATGCAATATACAGATGATGTGTTGTAGAATTGTATACTTGCAACCAATATAATCTTATTAACCAATGTCACCCAATAAATTTAATAAGAAGGAAAGCAGAGAGGGAGGGAGGGAAGAAAGAAAAAGAAAAGAAGTGTGGGGCATAAAACAATGTGAATGTACTTAATACGACTTCACTGTACATTTTTTAAAAATTGGCTGCAAAATATTGCAACCCAACATCTAGTTCTGCCCAATCCTAGTTTCTGCAGTCCCTCAAAGATGTTATTGCTGAGTGCACTCCTTAATAAATTCTCTGCCTGAAAATCTTGTCAAATAATTTGTTTCTCCTGGGACTATGACTGAAGAAAATAGGATACCCATACTAAGTGGTGTAGACTACCTGTTACCAGCTAGCATGATGAGCAAATTTACCATTGTTCATGTGCTCTTTTCCAAAGAAAGAAAATTTTTCTGCAACCTAAGCAAGACTAGGGACTCTTTCAAGTTGCATCCTTCTCTACTTCAATTTTCTATCTCAATTCCACAGTTAAAGAAATACCATTACCAAACACAGGCATGCCATAGTCATCTAAAAAGCAAATAAAATAAAATTAATTCTCTCTGCCAATACTTATCAAACCACATTAACCTTACAAAAGTATGGTGTATCAGAAAATAAAGTAGCTATGGCCATCCCCTTGCTTCAATTCTTGCTCTACAACAGGAAAATACTACCACGTACCTTTCTCATCTAGAATACAAGGTTTATAAAAGGAAGAGATAGAGACCAACTATGTAATAATTACTATATGTAATGCTATATATAATATATATTATAATATATAATACTATATATTACATATACTGTATGCTATATGTAATATAATTATATACTATATATACAACATACTATGTATATTCATATGTGTTTGCGCAAACGCACACATCCCCCACGTTCACAAATGTAGAGACTCAAAATTGTTAAGCTGTAAATTCTCCCAAATGAATCAATCTGTAGATTCATCACAATCCCATCCAAAAATAGTTGTGTGTATTAGTTTAAGAAATTGATAGGTGGGAGATCTGGGAGATGGCAGCATAGTTAAACATCTGTACTCTCTGCCTCCCATTACCACATCAAATTTACAACTAAAATACAGAACAACCATCATCAAGAACTGCTGGAAAGCTGGATGAATGGAAGTCCTACAACTAGAGAAGTAAAGAAGAAAGCACACTGAGACTGGTAGGAAGTGCAGAGGTGCTGAATGGGCTGGGCCGGCACCTAAGTGTGCCACTTTTTTAATCAGGAGGGAGATAGTCTCTGCAGAGGCCACCCAGAGGATCAAGGGGGTCCCAGCCCTACACTAGACCCCCAGCCCAGCATCCCAGAGCTGGGAAAAGAAGTCCCTACAGGCAGTAAGAACTATGGGCTGTAAAAACAATGTGCATTGGGGCTCAGTGACACAGAGGCTACTAGAGACCCAGCTTTCCTCTAAAATGGTCGGCACCACAAATTTAACTTATAAGGTCCTGTTTCCTCTGAGCTCCAGCACCAGGACGAGGCTCTGGGGAACACAGACACATATGAAGAGGAAATGGATTGTCTGGCATCTGGACAGGAACTCGGGGATGGCTTTCTCCCATATGGAAGTCTCACAGGGATCATTTTTCCTGTGCTGGGACCCCCCTGGTCTGTTGCAGGGCTGACTGGCAGCCATTTCTGTTTGCTCTGCCCTGGTGATTCCCTAAAATCCCCCTCCCCCCTCATTCAATTTACAACCCTACCCAAGCAGAGGCTTTTGCATATGAATGGCCTGACCTGGCTCAGGCTACAGTCTCTCAAACAAGCTGCAACTGGGTCAGGGAGCCCTAAACCTATCAATAAAAGGCACCAGCACCAGCCTGCCTTGCTTCATAGCTGGACCTCATCTGGGTGCTTCCAAACATGATACAAAGAGGAGGAATCTGCAGATCGCTCTGTAGCTCCTGCTAGGTGGCCCCAGGCAGTGGCTGACTTTGAAACTCCCTTGAAACCCAAGAGCCAGTGTACACAGTGGTCAGTGTCAGATGATATAAGATTACAACTCTACACATCCATAAGTGGCACATTCAAGGGACAGACTCAGTAAGCCCAACGCCCCAAATCCTGCTCCATAGGGGTGTCTCCTGCACAGCAGCTCTCCCATTGTAGTCGCAACTGGTCCTCAGAGACAAGTGGTCTGGAGGTCAATTCCTCCCAGTGACACCAACAGCAATCAAGTCTCAACTACAACAAGACTGTGCACACAGCCCACAAAGGGGTGCATCTAGAGTGCCCAGTTCAGGTGATTGGGGAGGCTAAGCCACTAGGCCCTATAGAACAACTACTACACAAGGCCATTATAACAACTCAAGAAGATATAGCAGCTCAACCAAGTATAGAGAAACAAACACAGGATAGCAGCAAAAATGTAGACAAAGAAACACGTCACAAATGAAAGAAATGTAAGAAAGCAAACTACTG
>NW_005368340.1:0-834 GCF_000412655.1 Myotis brandtii | reverse complement strand
TTCTAAATCTCCATTTTCCAGCTAATGAAAAAAAAAAATAGGATTCTACCAAGTTTCCTATTTATCTACTCCAGGACTTCTGTGAGGATCAAATGAGAAGAGGCATGGGAAAATGCTTCACAGACATTTGGTTAAATTGTAAAATGTTTGCATCTGGCTATAAAGCAAGTTGTGTTCCTGGGCTGAAGAAACTCCAAGGAAGCTAGTCTTTAGGCAGAGAAAGCCAGGCGTTTCTATGTGACATTATTACCCAGCACCCACAGCGACTATTTCCGAGCTTGGCTGGTCTGTGGGCCACATTTTGCACCATGAGGTCTTGGCAGCGTTGGCTGTGATTTGGTGGGGTGTCGCTCCAGGGTGGTGGCGGGCCCTGTGTCCCACTTGGGGGAAGCCGAGTGTTGATTTGTTGGTGCCAGGTTCATGGTGCCTTTTATTTTTAAATGGCCAGTGCACGTCATGGGAGCTCCTGTGTTGAGCATCTGCCCCCTGGTGGTCAGTGCACGTCATAGCTACCAGTTGGACAGATGGACACTTAGCCTTATATATATATAGATTAATATGGGTTTGTAACATTTTCATATTTTCCTACTGAGTAAGATAACTATCCTAACTTACTTTTCTTTAAAAAATGTAATTAGTTATTTTTGGATCTATATTCTTTGATACACATTTGGAATAAGTTTATGTCCTTCAAAAAATCCTTATGAAATCTAAATCGGAATTGCCATAAGTTTATAGGTCACTTTGAAGAAAACTGACATATTTACAATGTTAGGTTGACCATTTGTGGATAAGATATACTTCTTCATTTATTGCAATATTTCTTATTTATTT
>NW_005368339.1:0-836 GCF_000412655.1 Myotis brandtii | reverse complement strand
CTAATTCTCTCTTCTGTATCACATAGCTCATGCTGAATGGAAAGTCACGGCCATGCCTCAGAATGGCAATCTTAAATACTTTTAATAATGGTAACTTTCTTTTCCATTGAAGTAAGAGAATAAATGAATAAAAAGTACATGATTTACACACACACACACACACACACACACACATAGAGAGAGAAAAGCTTCAGAGTAATTTCTAACAAATGCATTTGCCTGCATTGTGTTGGTGTGTGTTTGAGCAAACATACACATGCACTTTATCTAACAGACAATCAAAGATGTGGCAGTGTCTAAGATGTCCTCCTGCTTTTGTGTATTTGATTTTTACATTTGGTTTGTTAGTTGTGTGTTTTCAACTCCAGAAGACCTGTCATCACACACTGCTTACTAGTCCCTTTATGCTTTCTTTCTCACCTAGGATCAAGGGCATTCAGAAATAGGAACATGAAACATAGGTAAATGCTGTCTGAATCTCACTGATTCAGCTGTTAAGAAAAGGTGATTAGAATCACTCTATGAAAAATTTTGCATGTAGCTGGGAAACAGAGAAAAAAAACAAAGAAACCTGAGACAATGGTTTAAATGAATGCCAAATAATATCTACCTTCCCAAAATATTTACATGGACAATCTATAAAATAAACACATGTTAATTTTCCCATGAATTTTTCAGTGATGAGAATACATTATATTACTAAATAGAAAGAAAAAATGGGATCTTTCTCTATTGAAAATGGCAAAACTTACAAGGTAAGAATAAAGTCATTCTTTATTTTCCCCACAAAATACATATTTCAATTAATGTAATAATAGGAATCAAGCAAGGTGTGG
>NW_005368338.1:0-833 GCF_000412655.1 Myotis brandtii | reverse complement strand
CTTGGGGCGCAGGTGGGAGCTGGGCTTTAACCCAGGCTTGACCCAGAGGCGGTGCCTTCTGTCCCTCATCTCCCAGAAGGGCTGCCTTTTTTTAATTTGGCATAAAGATGCTTCCTTTGCTGGCAGGAGCCCTGCTCATGTCCACGGGCACCCATGATAAGAGAAATGCACATTAAAACTCCACTGAAATATCATTTGTATGTATCAGAATAGATAAAAATCCAAAAGCATGACAGAATGCCCTGTCGACAAGGCTGTGGGGGGCGGGGAGGAGGGGACAGGCGCTGTGGAGGGCAAAATGCCCTCTGAGGGCCAATCGGCGTATCCATCCACATTATGAATGTGTTTATCCTTTGGCTCGGCGACCCCTCTTCTAGAAATTTGCTCTATGAAGGCACACAGGCACATGCAGAGTAATTCCTGGGGAATTTTTTATTGCCACATTATTCTGAATTGGATTGGAAATAACCCAAGTATCCGTGTAGAGCGGACTAATGAAATAAGCAATGACGACCTCAAAATGGAATGCGTCTGTTTAGGGAGGGAGGCTTTCTCTGTGGCAGATAGGAAATTGCCATGAGGGCAGCCAGGGAAAGGAATGGGGTGAAGGGCAGCATTGGGGGGCGGGGTGCTAAATTTATGTAGGAAAGGGTGGAAGTGTGAACACGTATGTGTTGCTATTGCCATATACCTTAAAGAACACACAAGAAGTTCATTAGAATGGCTGCCTACAGAGAGAAAGCAGGGCGAGCATGGGAATGGAGTTGGCCCAGATGTGTGAGAGGAAGGTTCCTCCATGTGTAATTTTTAGCCCCATGCTTGTATTTCCTATT
>NW_005368337.1:0-993 GCF_000412655.1 Myotis brandtii | reverse complement strand
CATTTGTCTTTCGTTCAGTTGATGTGGCACCCATTTAACTTCTTTTAAAATCTTTCCCATTACTTGTAAACAATCGGAAATTGTTTGCTGAGCAACATTTAATCCTTCTGCAAGTTGTTTTTGAGTTTGACATGCATCTTCATCCAATAATGCTTGGAATTGTTGGTCTTCAAACTTTTTCAGTTGACCTGGACGTTCTTTGTCTTTCACATCAAAATCATTACTTTTAAAGCATTTAAACTTGCATTCACAAGTATCTTCAGATGGAGCATGTTCACCACAAGCTTCCCGAAGTATTCAGCAGCACTTTTCTTCAAAATAATGTAATGAATTAAAACTTCCCACAAATGCTCTTTTTTTTGCCACAAAATTCAACATTTTTAAGTGTAAAAATATCTATGATGTTAACACCTTCAGCAAATTTGACATATAAAGTTTTGAATCTTGCTGTCAATACAACAAAATAGCATACATATCAAATTGCATATAAATCAACATATGTATAACTCCATCTATTGAAAAAAAATCCACATTAACCGGTACACCTAGTATAGTAGAACCTCTGTTCTCAAACATTATTTATTCCAGATGGCTGTCCAAGAAGTGATTTGTTGAAAACCAAATCATTTTTCCCCCATTAGAAATAATGTAAATTGAATTAATCCATTCCAGACCCCCAAAATAATTCCATTTTAACCTTTCTTATATGTAGTACATGTCACATGTACTGTTTAATCTATAAACATTTCTTTCTTCAATTTATTGAACAAATAGGCCTTAAACAAATCTTTTTCAGGACTCATTCCAGGAGTGTCTTTCAGGAGGACAGTATACATCATCTGCACTTTTCCACATACCATTGCCTCTGAAATGCCATCACTGGCTAACTGCTTTTCCTTTATCCAAATCAACATTTTTTCTACCTCTTCAGTTGCCTATGATAATTGTTTCATGAGTTCTTTCACACCCTTAGCAACATCAGCACTCTTGATG
>NW_005368336.1:0-1107 GCF_000412655.1 Myotis brandtii | reverse complement strand
TTATTCTACTGCAATGTCCAATTAAAGGTTTTGTTAGAGGAAAGTTTGGCAATATTCAATTACTTAAGACCAAATATGATTGATTTATGCTTTCTCATCAATATCACAATGTACATAAATGAAGTGATGTGAAGCTTCCATGGTAGGAAACAGTCTTATTTTATTACAGAAGACTGAAGAAAAACCAAGCAACACTTAGAGAAATGGAGTTACAATTTATTATTATTGTGTGCTGGCCCAGAGAAAAACGTCTTTCAAATTCTGAGCAAAAACATGGAGAAAGCTTTCCCTATTTATACTTTTTCCCCGTTCTTTGTCTTCAAATTTAGAATGAGACTTCCAGACCTTCTGAGAAAGAAGGCCTGTGTACTGGAAAGGGGCCATGAGACCATATCTCAAGGCCTGGCCTGGTGTCAGCACTGACAGCTAGGGTACGGTCTTTTTTTTTTTTTTTAGTTTTATTCATTTCAAACGGGCCGGATCCGGCCCACGGGCCGTAGTTTGCCCACGGCTGGACTAGACTATAGGCTAATAAGAATGTGTATTAGGTTAATGGCACAGGTTCAGATTGCTAAACCCCCAAAATGTCTCATTTTCCCTATCAATTTGTAACCCAGTATAGGTAGATACCAATACATTTGTAGAAATTAAACTTTTTTACAATACAATTCTATAATAATGAAAGATATTTTTCTAAAATATGCAGCATATGTTCATTATAATTCACACTATTATGTAAATTGGCTGCAAAACTACTTTTCAGGAAAATTTAGAATGATTTACTGATATTGATAAACTTAGAGTTGATTTTAATTTATTACAAATCTATTTGAATTTGATAATGCTACGAGCTGATACAAAAGTTAGTGAATTGATTTAACTATGTAAGAAATATTTTTGAAACTAATATGCTTTTGTTTTAAAGTAAAAAAAATATAAAAATAGATGAAATCATTTTGTGTGGATATAAATTTAAAGCAAAATGATTCTTTGGCACTGATTCAGTTATTGAAAAATTTAAATATGTTTGGGACAGCCTGGGTATGTAAAGTTACTTTTTTAAATGTAAATTTATGAAATCTAAATATAGATCAAATATATCAATGA
>NW_005368335.1:620-1291 GCF_000412655.1 Myotis brandtii | reverse complement strand
TCTGGCTACGGCTGTGGCTATGGCTCTGGCTACGGCTCTGGCTACGGCTGTGGATATGGATCTGGCTACGGCGGCTATGGCTGCTATGGCTCTGGCTACGGCTCTGGCTACGGCTGTGGATATGGATCTGGCTACGGCTGTGGCTATGGCTCTGGCTACGGCTCTGGCTACGGCTGTGGATATGGATCTGGCTACGGCTGTGGCTATGGCTCTGGCTACGGCTCTGGCTACGGCTGTGGATATGGATCTGGCTACGGCTGTGGCTATGGCTCTGGCTACGGCTGTGGCTACGGATCTGGCTATGGCAGTGGCTGCTGTACCTTCCGACCATGCTGCTACCGACGATGCTATTCCTCTTGCTGCTAGAACATCCGCCTAGAACACCCTGCGCCTCCAACATAATATTGAAAATTAATGCTTTTCCTCCGAACGATGCCCTATTTGTCATCTCTACACTCCAGTAAGGATTGGACACATCCAGTTTTTACATCCAATTCTTGTTGTTATTGAGGAAGTAGGAATGTGTCCATTGTGGGACCCGAAGACGGAAGATGTAATTGTGATTACCTTCACAATGTCCACACTCGGCTTTTCTATCCTATGAAGTTGTGTTGTCCTGGAACACAAATACGCCAGAGTTGGAAGAAATTATACTTTTTCAATAAACAAAC
>NW_005368335.1:0-385 GCF_000412655.1 Myotis brandtii | reverse complement strand
CGTGGCTCTTCTGGTTTCTTTGTTTTCAATCTAAACCTTGGAATCAGCTTGTCAAAACCTACAAAAATACCCTGCTGAGAGTTTTATTGGGATTGAATGGAATCCATTCACCAATTGTGGGGGAATGGATTCTTCACACTATTGAGTCTTTTGGTCCATAAACATGGTGTGTAGGTCTCCTTTGATTTCTGTGGTGGGTTCTCATTCAAAATTCAGTGATGAGCATTGTACTCACTGAAGGCATATTCTGGAGTGGGACGCAAATAGCAGTGTAAGAATCAAAACCACATGTAAATAACTAAATAAAAATAATAAATTAACAGAATCATAAAGGGTGTTTATAATGACTAATGACATGCACAGTGGGTTGCTGTGAAATATCACG
>NW_005368334.1:0-817 GCF_000412655.1 Myotis brandtii | reverse complement strand
TTTTGCTGCCTATAGATTCTTCTAAGATTTTTATGGTATCCCTTCTTACATCTAAGTCCTTTATCCATTTTGAGTTTATTTTTGTGAATGGTGTAAGTTAGCTGTCTAGTTTCACTTTTTTAATGTATCTGTCAAATTTTCCCAACACCATTTATTGAAGAGACTGTTTTGACTCCATTGTATGCTTTTGCCTCCTTTGTCAAATATTAGTTGAGCATAGTGGTTTGGGTCAATTTCTGGGTTCTCTGTTCAGTTCCATCGGTCTATATGTTTATTCTTGTGTCAGTACCAGGCAGTTTTGAGAACAGTGGCTTTGTAGTATAGGTTAATATCTGGTATTGTGATCCCTCCAACTTTGTTCTTCTTTCTCAGGATTGCTGTGGCTATGCAGGGTCTTATTTTATTCCAGATGAATTTTTGGAGAGTTTGTTCTAGGTCTGTGAAATATGCCATTGGTATTTTAATGGGGATTGCATTGAATCTATAAATTGCTTTGGGTAGTATGGCCATTTTAATGATGTTGATTCTATCAATCAATGATCACAGTGTATTCCCCCATTTGTTTATGTCTTCCTCTATCTCTTTTTTCAATGTCCTATAGTTTTCTGAGTACAGGTCTTTTACCTCCTTAGTTAAGTTTATTCCTAGGTATCTTAATTTTTTTAGTGCAATGGTGAAAGAGATTTTATTTTTAGTTTCTCTTTCTGTAAGTCCATTATTGGTGTATAAAAAAAGCCAAAGATTAATGGGTGTTAATTTTGTATACTGCTACATTGCTGCATTCATTTATTAAGTTTAGTAGTTTTTTGATGGAGTC
>NW_005368333.1:0-501 GCF_000412655.1 Myotis brandtii | reverse complement strand
TGAGAGAGAAACATCAATCAGCTGCCTCGTGCACACCTGCTAATGGGGATGTGCCCACAACTCAGGTACATGCCCTTGACTGGAATCGAACCTGGGACCCTTCAGTCTGCAGGCCGACACTCTATCCATTGAGCCAAACAGGTTTCGGCTGGGATTTTATCTATTGTGCAAAGATAGGGTCATCTGGGCCCTCCGATGCTTCTGGGCTCCATTAAGACTGCTCTAGCTCCAGTTCTTAGAGATGAAGAGATCTAAGCATCTGATCATGGGCCCGGATGAAGGCTGCATATCCTTTGACTCCAGTTAAATTCCTGGTATTTGAGGTGTGTGTGGGCTGTGGATGCTTCCTTCCTGGTGCTATCACAGCCCCTATAGTAGCTGGGTTAGGAGCATGAGGCTGCTGTCTCTGTGAGGCAGAAGCAGGGTTGGGAGGCAGTTCCTTTTATACTCAATCACTGCCTACTTGGCCAGATCCTGCTTATTCCATTTTGGGATCAGCAG
>NW_005368332.1:0-1229 GCF_000412655.1 Myotis brandtii | reverse complement strand
TTTTTTATCACAATTTCACAGGGTAAATACGATCACAAGAACGTAAATTGATAGTAAGACCTGTATCAAACCAAAACCCTCAATCATAAATGCTAATTTCAAAAAGACATCTTTGCTCTGGCTAAATGGACTTTCTCAGAATTAAAGATTTAAGGACAATCAATATCACGGCATATGCTTATTCTAATAAAGTACCACCTTTGCTGTTTTACATTTGGGGGTTTTCCTGTGATAGTGTCTTAAAACTCTTGTTTCAGAACTTTCACCTAGGTTTCCCGTGGAGGAAACTCAGGCCCAGAGAATAAGGCCTTACTCAAACCAGGCTCTCTCAACACCAAGTGTCGTTTTGCTTTCCAATACACTGCATGGAGTGGTGCCTGAGGAGGAAGTTGTTAAATAGGTGAAAAATTAAAACTTATGAAGCCTTTATGTTTTCTTTACATGAAATCTCTTTTAGATCTATTCAAAGAACAACCTAAATCTGATTGGTTAAAGTCTATGTTGATCTGAGTCCATTGTGACCACTAAGGGTAGACTTTGGCTCACCAGTGGTCCACCATCTACTGATTTGGCCTTTGTAGTCTTCGAGTTTACTCATTTTGAGAACCCAAGGTAATAGACCTTTGCAAGAAGGTGTTAGAATTCTCCTTAGGAACTCCGGAATATCGAGTTTCTTCCAGAGTGAAGCCAGAAGCAAATTATTGTGGGGATATATGCCTTCCAGCAATGCTGATTTACCTCACTGCATGTGGTATACACCAGGTATGGATTCCTCAGTGATCACTCCCGGACAGGTAGTCTCAGGAAAGCTAACCTTTCCCCAGACTACAATTTGGAAGGCAGATAATGAAACTGAAGTTTCATTTTTATTCTTTGTGAAGTTCACAGACTTGCGCTTTCTGTGCCTCCAGTTAATAGAGATTTAACTTTTGAAAGTAAAATTGTATGTTTCAGAAGAATGGCATTCTATCTACAAGATTTCCATGATCACTTTTTCTCGTTCGGGGCAATTCCTGTTAATTTTAATTCATAAAAAATAAAAGTGCCCTAGCCGATTTGGCTCAGTGGATAGAGCATTGACCTGTGGACCAAAGGGTCCCTGGTTCAATTCCGGTCAAGGGTATTTACCTTGGTTGCAGGCTGTTCCCAGGCTCAGGCCGTGGTTGGGGCACATGCAGGAAGCAACCAATTTATGTGCTTCTCTCACATTGATGTTTCTCTTTGTCTTT
>NW_005368331.1:0-1740 GCF_000412655.1 Myotis brandtii | reverse complement strand
TGGATCAAAAGTTTTGTCTCTCCTCTTTAAAAAAAAATAAAAGAGAAAAAGATTAAGACTGTCTCTTGTACCAGTGTGTATCTACCTGTTGGATCAAAAGTTTTGTCTCTCCTCTTTAAAAAAAAAAATAAAAGAGAAAAAGATTAAGATCGTAAAAACAGCTTAGTAAGGTTGGCCTTACATCAAGGGACTACATCCCAACCCTGACCCTAATTAAGTTGGAATAATTATGTAAGTTACTTCATAGGAAAGGAATCTATTGGAAGAAAAAAAAATCTCATGACAACTTCTTTGCAATTATTGATCTTGGTATATACTATCATGGAGAGTTCCCATGACATTCCCCAAATTGTCATTGATTAGACAACGATAGATATTTGAGCAAGTGGGTATATGAACTATTGTCCAAATAGATTTACCCAGATTGAAATAATTTTACTCTTTTAATATTCTCAGACTTAAACAGGGTAGATATTTAAGCAAGTGGGTATATGAACTATTGTCCAAATAGATTTACCCAGATTGAAATGATTTCACTCTCTTAATATTCTCAAAATGTCTGTCCTCAGAACTCAGGTTTGGGTGTCAAGGAGGACTGGATGGTATGTCTACAGAATTTAAAAGGAATTTAAAACTGGCTTGTGTACTAGACAGACACAAAGATCCAATTTCTACTCTCTCAAAAAAGTCTAAATATAACCCTTCTCCAACACTCTGGTGTGTATGTGTCTTTGTTCTCCTTCGTTAGAGAGTTCAAGTAGCTTTCTCACTACCACCCAGAAATAACCCCCATTGGGATGTCTGTGGAGAGGGGTTAACGTATTGATAAGTGCACTTGAGTCCAGCTGAAGGAATCTGTGACGGATGTCGTCCCAGAAGGATAGATGGGACCTGGAGACAGGTTCAAGCACACCAACGTGCCAGTCACCGCAAATGGAGGGGGAGGGTGGGGAACGGGTCGCTCACACAGCTGTGGGCTGTCTCTAGTTCACCAAGAGCCACCTCTGGAGAGAGTAATCGCACCCTTGTCTTCACGTGTCACCGTCTTAACAGGAGGAACCACTGTCCACTTCCCACAGAGACAGTCTGCCACACCTGATCAGATTATAGCTGTCATTATTTCGAGCAAATTAACAGGTTACGCGGTTGCTCACCTTGTCTGACACCCGCGGGAAGTTTGACAGCCTGGGCTTCCAATGAGGAAATGCAGGAGGCTGGTTTGCCAAGGGCTCACCTGACATGACGCATTCGATCCAGAGGGTCTTTGCTTAGGTGTATTGTTAGCAAGGAGACACTTCCCTGGGGGACAGTTTAGTGTTAAACACAGTTGTCCCTTCTTCCAGAGCTACCTGGACTCGTTAACCTCTGGGGTACGTCTTTGGAAAAGGGAAGGCTGACCATTTCCAGTAGGTTTACAAATAGTTAAAAATATTTTTTTATTGATTTCAGAGAGGAAGGGAGAGAGAGAGAGAGAAACATCAATGATGAGAGAGAATCGTGGATAGGCTGCCTCCTGCACGCCCCACACTGGGGATCGAGCCCGCAACCTGGGCATGTGTCCTTGACGGGAATTGAGCCCAGGACCCTTGCGTCCACAGACCAACGCTCTATCCACTGAGCCAAACTGGCCAGGGCTAGAGTTATACTGGTTGTACCAGGGCTTCCTTCCTTCCGTCACCGGGGAACTATAAATACATCTCCAGGAAAAAAGGTTGAGTGTCACTCATTACATTAATGTCA
>NW_005368329.1:0-1065 GCF_000412655.1 Myotis brandtii | reverse complement strand
AACATCAAAGTGAGAGACACTCGATTGGTTGCCTCCCGAACATGCTCTGGTCAGGGCCAGGGATCAAGCCTGCAACCAAGGTACATGCTTTTGACTGTAATCGAACCCCAGACCTTTCAGTCCACCTGCCAATACTCTAAACACTGAGCAACATGGGTAGGGCTTTTTTTTAAAAAATAGGCATCTCTTGGTAGGCTATTTTTTAGTTATTTTCTATCATTAAACATTATCAAGTTTATTTGTTTTTACATACATCTTCAATCACTTTTGCAAGTCTATTTGTAGAATAAATTTGGAGAAAAAAATCTTACTTCAAACATTGCTTCAAAATATACATAGACTATATTCCTTCTCAACACCTCCACGGCTTACAGCTCCTCAAGCCACCACCCACCCTCACCTAGACTGCTGCTACAGCCTCCTAAATGGTCCCTTGGCTTCTACTCTGCTCCCTACAATTCAGCCTCAAGCCAATAACCAAGATAGCACTGCTTTGCTCAAAATATCAATCTTTCCGCTCATTCACTCTAATTTCTCCACAGGAACTTTCTTGCTGCTTCTCAAATGCCTGACTTCAGGACCTTTGTATGACCTGTTTCTTCTGCGAGGAGTGTGTTTTCCTGCAAATTGTGGAAAGTTACTTCTTTAAACTATAAGTCTGTTTCGAATACCAGCTTCTCAATCCTACCCTGACCATCCACATTCAAAATGTCTAACCCTTCAGTCTACACTCCTGATCCACATTCTCCTAATTGTTTTTAATTTTTTACAACTTCAATATATTAGTAATCTCAGTCATTTATTTTTGCCTTTACTTCCCTTGGCTTTGAAATCAAGTTCATAAAATTCTCTCTATGACCAAAGTCCATAAGTTTGGTACCTATATTTTCTTGTATGTAATGTATTGTTTCGGGTCTTATATTTAGGTCTTTGATCCAATTTGAATTAAGTTTTGTACATAGGGACAAACTGTAATCCAGTTTCATTCGTTTGCATGTGGCTTTCCAATTTTCCAACACCATTTATTGAAGAGAGACTATCTTTATTTCATTGTGTGTTTCTGAA
>NW_005368328.1:0-604 GCF_000412655.1 Myotis brandtii | reverse complement strand
GAGAGATGAAGATAATTCCTAACAGTTATTGAGTGCTTGCTATGTGTCATTTTGTAAATAGCTGGCAGACATTAATGTACATTATTAACCCTCACAACCCTCCATAAAGTGGGTACTGTTATCATTTCCATTTCACAAAGGAGGAACTCGGGCATAAAGAAGTTAACTTATAGGAGGTGCACACTTAATGGATGACTTATTCCTCTTAAGGAAATAATTCCGTTGTACAAAAAGATATAAAGAGCCATGTTAAAAATATTACTATTCCAAAGAAAGCAATGAGGTGGTGATTGTGCGAAAAAGAGAAAAAGCCCTCGTCAGTTATATATGCAGAACTTTTTACAGGCGAAAAAAGACATAAAATCCACAGTTTGTTTTAAATCCCCCACGTAAACAAGATGTGAATGTGTGGAAAGAGGATGAGATCCCATAAAACTGGTCAAATGCTGATTACTGTGAAAGTTAAAGGGTAATTACATGGAGTGTGGACTTGAAATATCGGTGAACCACTTGGTAACGCACACGGTTATCTAACCACACCTGAAACTAACACAGAATAATATCAGATATAAACTGCAATTGAAAAATCATAAAAAGAATAGAT
>NW_005368327.1:0-315 GCF_000412655.1 Myotis brandtii | reverse complement strand
GCAGGCTGGTCAAGCCCCCCAGTGGGGACCGTCACCCAATGGGGGGTCTTGCTGGGGTGCCTGCCCAGCCTGGGTGAGGGGCTGAGGGCCATTTTCAGGCTGCCCACAGCCCCTACAGGGTGGGGAGGTCCCGCTAGGGTGCCTAGCCAGCCTGGGTGAGGGACTGATGGCCATTTTTAGTCTGGCCACACCCCCCAGCAATCCAAGCTCCCAGCCTCTTTTTTTTTTCTTTTTTTCAGCGCCTCCTTGAGCGGAGGCCAGGGCCAGCTAGAAGCAGATATCTGGGATTTATTTATCTTATATAATTGAAACTTT
>NW_005368326.1:0-750 GCF_000412655.1 Myotis brandtii | reverse complement strand
GAGAGAAATATCGATCAGCTGCCTCCTGCACAGCCCCAACTGGGAATGTGCCCGCAACCAACCTTGACCAGACCAGAATCAAACCTGGGACCTTTCAGTCCGCAGGCTGACGCTCTATCCACTGAGCCAAACCGGTTAGGGCTAGCCACCATTTTTTATACTGAAGAATTATCTTACTGTAGATTATGAAAGGCTGATTTTAGAAATGGATCATTGGCAGGCAAATAGTATAGTACCACTAGTCATATTCCTTTTCTTTTTTAAAAAATTAAAGCTTGGGGAAGAATAATGAAGTAAGGTTCCAGTTGCCCCATGATAGGAAATAAACTTAACTGGTTGAAAAAGTTTCAGACTCCCACTCATCCTCCTCCAATAACTTCAGGAAATAGCACTGAATTTTTAATGGCCTGGTTCCTAATTGCTTCTTCAGCTGTGCAAAGGCAGTGTGGGAGTGAGAGGTGGGGGGAAAAAGGGATGTGAGATGTCGAAAAAAGTTTCCTCTGAATACTGTTATAAAATAGTGCACATTACTTAAAGGCAAAAAAATAAATGTGATAGAGGTGGCAATGTAATAATATAGTCTGTCTCGTGAAAATTTCCATTTAAAGGGTTTTACTGGCATTAATTTATTCATTTATCAGTATTTTAGGCTGGAGATACAAACATTTACATAGGATTTGGTCACTATCCTCAACTGACTCACAGTCAAGTGGTAGAACATGCCACTTGACTGTAATACTCTTTGTATTA
>NW_005368325.1:0-623 GCF_000412655.1 Myotis brandtii | reverse complement strand
CCTCTCAGAGGAGCATCTTGATGTTAATTCATCCTTTACAAGGGAGCACCGTTTTGCAGGCTGCCTGCTTGGAGATGGGCCCTCTTTTCTCAAGCACGGACACACCTGATGTGCTATTGTGCTAGTGTATGTTGCAACTACATTTCTTGTTTACTGCTGAATGTCCAGCACCTAACTTAAAGCCTGGCATGGAGGAGGCACTGAGTAAATATTTGTCGAATAAATGAATGAATAGATGCAATGACACAGTGAGATTCATATTTCAAATAGGTCTCTCCCGGCAAGCCCTGTAGAAGATGATATATTAGGCTGATACACTGTTTTAACAAAATAGCAGAAACTGAGCATCTTAACCAACAGAAATTTATTGTCTCACAGTTCTGAAGGCTAGAAGTCTGGGGTCAAGGTGTCAGGAAGGCAATGCACCTTCTGAAGGTTCTAGGGAAGGATCTGTTTCAAGTCTCTCTCTTAGCTTCTGGCAGTTCCTTGGCTTGTGGCAGCATCATGTCAGGGTCACATGGCATGATCCCTATACATGTCTGTGTCCAAATGTCCCCTTTGGATAAAGATACCAGTCACATTGGATTAGGGTAGTGATGGTGAACCTATGACACGCGTGTCAG
>NW_005368324.1:348-610 GCF_000412655.1 Myotis brandtii | reverse complement strand
AATAAAATATATTTTTAAAAAATAAATAAATAAATGTGATATTGGGAGATGTAGAAAAAACTATGGCCCCTATAGAAATTGATGAAGAAACATATGAGGAGACATATGAAACAAAAAAACGAAATATTCCCATGCTTTTTGTCCAGGGAGATGGTGTTGTCCTGGTAGCCCCTCCATTGAGAGTTGGTTGAAACCAAGAATAAATATATCCTGTGTGGAAGTTAGGAGACTTTATACGATTGCATCTTTTTTTTTTTTAATA
>NW_005368324.1:0-332 GCF_000412655.1 Myotis brandtii | reverse complement strand
GAGAGGAAGGGAGAGGGATAGAGAGTTAGAAACATCGATGAGAGAGAAACCTCAATCAGCTGCCCCCTGCACACTCCCTACTGGGGATGTGCCCGCAGCCAAGGTGCATGCCCTTGACCGGAATCGAACCCGGGACCCTTCAGTCCGCAGGCCGACGCTCTATCCACCGAGCCAAACCGGTTTTGGCATGATTGCATTTTTAAAGGTAGAAGGTATTCAGAAGAGAAACCTGCGTCAATTTTGATATTAAGAAATGGCCAACCCCTGGCTAGTTTGGCTCAGTGGATGGAGCGTGGCCTGTGGACTGAAGGGTCCAGGGTTCGATTCCAATC
>NW_005368323.1:0-565 GCF_000412655.1 Myotis brandtii | reverse complement strand
CACAGTGAGAAGGCAGCTGTCTGCAAGCCAGGAAGAGAGCTTTCACCAGAACCTGACCATGCTGGTGCCCCGACCCCAGCCTCCAGCCTCCAGCCTCCAGCCTCCAGAACTGTGAGAAATAAATGTCTGTTGTTTAAGCCCCCTAGTCTGTGGTCTTGAGCTACAGAGTCTGAGCTGACTGAAGCATGAGGAATGGGGCTCAGAAGCCAAGTGTTTAACAAGGGGATTTGAATCCTTCAAATGTCTGGCTGTACCGAGTTAATTTTACTGTTAAGGATGGTGTGGTTCAAAACATGAGTGGGAGAGAACCATGTCATTATTTAGGGTTTAGTTTCTCCCTTTCTCCCAGGTGAGGCAGGACAGCTCAGTGCTCCTCTGGGTTTGCCTCCCAGCCCTTCCCGCATACACAGCTGGGTGACACCTGTGTTGAAGCACAGGCCCAGTGCATAAGCATCTATTTCTTTTCTTGGGTCCATGTAACTGACTTCCAGAGTTTTCTATACAGAATGGCCAGGGTGCAACAAGTTGAGTCTGCTCAGCTGGGGCATGTGTCAAAAATGCACCC
>NW_005368322.1:0-498 GCF_000412655.1 Myotis brandtii | reverse complement strand
AACAAATGACAAGTGCTGGAGAGGATGTGGAGAAAACAGAACCTTCGTGCACTGATGGTAGGAATGCAGACTGGTGCAGCCACTGTGAAGAACAGTATGGAGATTCCTCAAAAAATTAGAAATGGAACTCCCATTTGACCCAGTAATCCCACTTCTGGGAATATATCCCAAGAAACCAGAAACAGCAATCAGAAAGGATATATGCACCCCTATGTTCATAGCAACACAATTTATAATAGCTAAGATTTGGAAACAGCCTAAGTGCCCATTAGCAGATGAGTGGGTTAAAAAAATGTGGTACATTTACACAATGGAATACTATCTATAATAATAAAAGTGTAATATGCTATTTAGACCGGACAGCCGAACGACCGTATGGATATCATTCAGGATGTCCTTCTGGATGACCTTCTAGATGAAGCTGTGGTGGTGGGGCCGAGGCAAAGGTGTTCGCCATGGCAGGCGGGGGCCGAGGCAGAGGCTGTTAGGGGCGATCAG
>NW_005368321.1:46358-47724 GCF_000412655.1 Myotis brandtii | reverse complement strand
TCCATCCCCAGTAGGGGGCGTGCTGGAGGCGGCCGATCAGACACATTCATTCTTTCTCTGCCCTGGAGACCAGGCGTCTGAGATCGGGAGACGCGGGAAGAAATATTTCATTATAATTTAGCTCGGCCACCCCAAGGCAGTCAGCCGGGTCCGGGGCCCCCCGGCCTGTGCCGAATGGCGACGCCCTGAATCCTCTGAATCGCCTCTGTGGTCGGCAAAGGGACCCGCTGGGCCGGGAGGGCGGCTTCAGGGATCCGGACCAGAGCCACCGCCTCCAGGAAGCCCGCCGGGATATGACACTGTTCATAACGTCCAAGAAATTCCCGCCTTATCCCCCCAACGCCAAGCCCAGTAGATTCCCCGCTGATCGCCGGCCGAGTGTGCAGATTTGGGGCTCAATCTCTGAGGAACGTAACGCCCTTGCATTTTTTTAAAAAAATATATTTTTTTATTGATTTCAGAGAGAGAGAGAGAGAGAGAAACATCCATGAGGAGAGAGAAGCATCGATCGGCTGCCTCCTGCACACCCCACACTGGGGATCCAGTCCACAACCCAGGCCTGTGCCCTGACCGGGAATCGGACCGTGACCTCCTGGTTCCTAGGTCGACGCTCCACCCCTGAGCCACGGCTCCCTCCTGTCCATCCTGGAGACCGGGTGTCCCAGGGCCCTGCTCCCTCCTGTCCATCCTGGAGACCGGGTGTCCCAGGGCCCTGCTCCCCCCTACAGAGAAGATCTCTGATGAAGCAATAACTTGGAAGCTGTGTTAATGCTTTTGTTTAAAAAAATATATATTTGGTTTTATTGATTTCACAGAGAGGAAGGGAGAGGGAGAGAGAAACATCCATGATGAGAGAGAATCACAGACCGGCCGCCTCCTGCACGCCCCCTACTGGGGATGAAGCCCGCAACCCGGGCATGTGCCCTGGACCGGGAATCGAATCCGGGACCCCTCCGTCCGCAGGCCGACGCTCTATCCACTGAGCCACACCATCACTCTAACCACTGAGCCACACGGGCCCGGGCGAGCCAACTTCTTATTAATAAGAATTTTTAAATAACTGCCTCCCTCCTCCGTTGGCCCAATTCCCCCCTCCCCCCAAAGCCGCCCACCCGGCCGCCAGGAATGACACACACACACACACACACACACACAGCCCAGACCTCGGAGAACAGGCCCGACTCCCCAGGCCCGTGGGGTACCCCCCGCCCCCCGTCCCGGGAGGGAAGCCGTGGAGCTGCGTTCAGAGGACTTTGGCCGGAAACGAAGGAACAGCCCAGAAGTAGGGATGCGCCTGGCGGTTACGGGGCAGCGAGGTGGAGGCCGGGCGGGGGGAGGCCCACAGGGGAGGCCCACCCCTCGCAGG
>NW_005368321.1:44322-45194 GCF_000412655.1 Myotis brandtii | reverse complement strand
TGTGTGCATGTGTGTGTGTGAGCCATGGCCGACCAGAATGTCGGGGGGCAGAGGGGGGTCCTGTCTCGATTGCCAACGCTCACACTCCTCTCACACTAAACCGTGACGGCCGAGGGGGGTGGGGTGTCTGCAATCGGGGGGAGCGATTAGTACCGACCCTGCCGAGCCCACAGCGGGCGGCCACCCCCCCCCCAATCCCTGAGCACAAACCCTATTTGTTTTTGGGGGGATTTTTTTGAGGAATTCATTCCGTTTGCATTTGCTCCATTAAAGAAAAGGAAGGAGGTGCCGGAAGCTGAGTGTGGGAGGCACCCACCCAGACGTGGGGCAGATCCCTGAGGTCCCCCCAAAACCCACGTGTCATAAATTCACACCCACCCCCCCAATCCAGAGCGCCCCCCCCTTCCTGCACGGCGATGCGATTTATAGCAGCAGCAGCCGGGGCGGGTCCCCTCACAAACGCCTTCTTCTTCTTCGGAGAGACGCGGGAAGAAATATTTCATTATAATTTAGCTCGGCCACCCCAAGGCAGTCAGCCGGGTCCGGGGCCCCCCGGCCTGTGCCGAATGGCGACGCCCTGAATCCTCTGAATCGCCTCTGTGGTCGGCAAAGGGACCCGCTGGGCCGGGAGGGCGGCTTCAGGGATCCGGACCAGAGCCACCGCCTCCAGGAAGCCCGCCGGGATATGACACTGTTCATAACGTCCAAGAAATTCCCGCCTTATCCCCCCAACGCCAAGCCCAGTAGATTCCCCGCTGATCGCCGGCCGAGTGTGCAGATTTGGGGCTCAATCTCTGAGGAACGTAACGCCCTTGCATTTTTTTAAAAAAATATATTTTTTTATTGATTTCAGAGAGAGAGAGAGAGAGAGA
>NW_005368321.1:41654-42840 GCF_000412655.1 Myotis brandtii | reverse complement strand
ATGGATGTTTCTCTCTCTCTTCCTCTCTCTGACATCAATAAAAATATTTTTTTTAAAAAAAAAAGCTAAAGGTGAGACAGAGAGAGAAAAGCATCATCGATGTGAGAGAGACGCATCCGTGGGCTGCCTCCCGCCCGTGCCCCGACCTGGGCCACCGATCCAGCCCGCAAACCAGGTCCCTGTCCTTGGCCAGGAATCGAACCCTCAACCCTCCCGTCCGCAGGCCGGCGCTCTGTCCAGGGAGCCACACCCACCAGGGCTGAGGAACGCTGCGTTTCGATGAGTTTCGGACCATGAATTGTCTACCCTTTTTCCGTAGTTTTGTGTGAATTGCCTTCGTGAGTTTATTTTAAAACTAGAGGCGCGGTGCACAAAATTCGTGCCCTTGGGGGGGGGGTCCCACAGCTCAGCCTGCGCCCTCTCGCAGTCCGGGAGCCCCCGGGGATGTCCAACTGAAGGCTTAGGCCAGGGGTCCTCAAACTACGGCCCGCGGGCCGCGTGCAAATACAAATATTGTATCTGTTTCCGTTTTGTTATTTTTACTGCCCCCTGGTGGTCAGTGCACGTCATAGCGGCCGGCCGTTCCGCCATTCGGTCGATTTGCATATTAGCCTTTTATTATGTCGGATATTTACATATATATATTTTTTTTCATCCTCACCCTCAGGATATGTTCCCCTTGATTTTTAGAGAGAGAGGAAGAGGGAGGGAGAGACGGAGAGAAACATCCATGTGAGAGAGAGACACCTCGATGGGCTGCCTCCTGCACACACACACCCCGACCAGGGCCTGGGCCGGGGAGGAGCCCGCAACCAAGGTCCATGCCCTTGACCGGGAATCGAACCCGGGACCCTTCGGTCCGCAGGCCGACGCTCTATCCACTGAGCCACACCGGCCGGGGCTAAAGATATTTTTATTGGTTTCAGAGAGGGAAAGAGAGAGAGAGAAACATCCGTGATGAGAGAGAATCGTGGACCGGCCGCCTCCCGCACGCCCCCCGCTGGGGATGGAGCCCGCAACCCCGGGCGTGTGCCCTGAGCGGGAATCGAACCCGGGACCTCCTGGTTCCCAGGTCGACGCTCACCACTGAGCCACGCCGGCCGGGATGTAACCGAACAGATGTGTGGAGTTTCTCTCACCTCCTCACCCCCCACCCACCCCACAGCCAGTCTCCCCATCCTCCCCT
>NW_005368321.1:38480-40417 GCF_000412655.1 Myotis brandtii | reverse complement strand
CACACACACACACACACACACACACACACACGGTCCAGGCTCCGCCCTTAAAAACCAAGCCAGGCCCCGGCTGGTGTGGCTCAGTGGGTAGAGTGTCGGGCTGTGAACTGAGGGGTCCTGGGTTCGAATCCAGCCAAGGGCACAGGCCCGGGTTGCGGCTCGATCCCCAGTGATGGGCGTGCAGGAGGCGGCCGGTCCATGATTCTCCTCATGGATGTTTCTCTCTCTCCCTTCCTCTCTGATATCAATAAAGATTTTTTTTATTTAAAGCCTACCTTGGCCAGTGTGGCTCAGTAGTTGGAGCACCAGCCCACGCACTGAAGGGTCCCGGGTTCAAATCCCGGGCAAGGGCATGTACCTGGGTTGCGGGCACATCCCCAGTGGGGGGCGTGCAGGAGGCGGCCGGTCCATGATTCTCCTCATGGATGTTTCTCTCTCTCCCTTCCTCTCTGAAATAAAAATAAATTTAAAAAAAAAATTTTTTTTTTAAATTTATTTTTATTTCAGAGAGGAAGGGAGAGGGATAGAGAGTTAGAAACATCGATGAGAGAGAAACATCGATCAGCCGCCTCCTGCACACCCCCCACTGGGGATGTGCCCGCAACCCAGGTACATGCCCTTGCCCGGGATTTGAACCCGGGACCCTTCAGTCCACAGTCCGAGGCTCTATCCACTGAGCCACACCGGTTAGGGCTGTCTCTCTTTTAAAAAAAATTTTTTTTTTAAATTTATTTTTATTTCAGAGAGGAAGGGAGAGGGAGAGAGAGAGACAGAAAGAAAGAAAGAAAGAAAGACAACCCCCATATAAGGGAACAAAATAGATCATTTAGACCCGAGGTTCCCAGCGTGGGGCACACGCCCCAGGGGGACAATTTGGTTTTTAAGGGGGTGGGGCCATTCGAGAATGAGTTATATTAACAGTGAATTTTTTTTGCATTTCTTAGCGGCCTCGTGTACAGTCTATAAATCTATATTGAGGCCTATTTATGCATTTCCGGTCTCTATTCTATGTTTTGAAACTCTATCTGCTATTTTTTCTTATCACTTCATATTATTACGAGAGGCCCGGTGCACGAATTCATGCACCAGTGGGGTCCCTCGGCCTGGCCTGCGGGATCGGAGTGAAACCGGCTCTCGGACATCCCCCGAGGGGTCCCGGATGGCGAGAGGGCGCAGGCCAGGCGGAAGGACCCCACCGGTGCACGATCGGGGCCGGGGAGGGACCGTGAGAGGGCTCCAGGGCATGTCCGGCCTGTCTCGCTGAGGTCGACCCCTTCCAACTCTCCCATCCACACTCGTCTTGTAGACTTGTTTTGTCCATCTCCTTTCGTTCATGCTCTCTCTATGTCCCAACCATCTCAACATACTATTCTCCATCCTCGACACTACATCTTCTCTCACTCCACAACGTTCCCTAAAATTAACTTCATAAAGTTTTATGTCAATTTCGCACTGTACGTGCGCGCCCGCACGCGGTACTTTGCGGAAGAGTCACACTCAAGGGGCCAAAGAGCCGCACGTGGCTCGCGAGCCGCGGTTTGCCGACCACCGGTCTAGGGCAAACAAACAAACCTGGATGGTCCCTACACACTGTGCTCAACGGATTTGAGGCCAGACAGGAAGGCACAGAGGCAGGGGGAGTGAGGGGTTAGTTCCTAACAGAGACGCACGCCAGGTGGGACGGCCGTCAACCCAGCCTTTGCCCCTCACTCACACCCCGTCTCCCTTCTTCTCTGTCGCAGGGATCCTCAAATGCAAGAAAGACAAGGCCTACGAGGGCGGCCAGCTCTGCGCCACCTGCTCCAGCCCCACCGCGTTGCGCGGACGCGAGATCCACGCCCTCGGGGGCATCCCCTGTGCGAGACCGTCCATCGTGTCCCCTCTGAGGCCCAACGCGACCCTCAGCAGTGCCGAGGAGGAGCCGGACGAAGACGAGG
>NW_005368321.1:36482-38208 GCF_000412655.1 Myotis brandtii | reverse complement strand
GACTGTCTGCCCCTGGTGGTCAGTGCACGTCATAGCGACTGGTCGACAAGTCGACTGTCTGCCCCTGGTGGTCAGTGCACGTCATAGCGAGCAATTGAGTGGCCTTAGCATATCATTAGCATATTACGCTTTGATTGGTTGAATAGACGACCGGATGGCCGGACGCTTAGCCTATTAGGCTTTTATTATATAAGGATTATTTTTTTAAAACAATTTCTTAGTGATTTCTTCCTCAGTACGTCTGCGGTCCTTTCGTTCTTTTATTCTTTCTCTTTCGTGGACGCCACGTTCTCTGGACGCGTGTGTAGACCGAGTAGATGGCCTCTTAGGCTTCCTGCGCGTGAATAGGAGTTCGCTTTTTGAATCATAAGAACTATAATAATAATCCTATATAATAAAGCGGTAATATGCAAGCGGCCGGCGTGGCTCAGTGGTTGAGCGTCGACCTGGGAACCAGGAGGTCACGGGTTCGATTCCCGGTCAAGGCCACACGCCCGGGTTGCGGGCTCGATCGCCAGTAGGGGGCGTGCAGGAGGCGGCCGGTCCATGATTCTTTCCTAATCCCCGTGTGGGAGACAGAACATTCAGCTTCCCCCAGATCGGACAGCACCTCTCAAAACAGTCCCCCCACCTTCTCTCCACCCAGAATGGTGAGTCTCATGAGGAAATGCGTTTCCATGCGATGGTGGTGCGGGGAGGGGGGGCCCGTTTTGTGCCCCAAAGAACTGACATGTTCGTTTTTGTGCTAATCCCGGCGTAACTTCATTCATTAACTCCGAGACCCTGAATATAAAACAGGTTGGCGGTCGGTCGCGGGAAGTTATGTGGATTGATTTTTTTTTTTTTTTTTTTTTTTTTTTTGCTGCTTCTTCTATTTTTTTTTTTTCCCTACGCAAGGCGGTTGCATAATTTATCGCTATTATTCATTTACGGAGAGGCCCTGCTCTGATGACACATCCATAATCGCCCTCGGAGGGAACGGGAGGAGGCGACGGTGATTCTATTATCAAACCGTTTCTCCCCAGAAACCTGTCGTCGGCGTAAAAAGCAATTTCGGGAGGACACGGGCCGCCTAATTGAACGCTTTGCTGACAGTCGGCACAATCGCGCTGCAGAATTAGGCGTGTCTGGCCAGCGCGTCGAGTTGCAAACTACGGGGTGACCCCCAACGCCGGGGACTCCCGGCCCCACGGGGACCCGGGGCCGCACCCAAGGATATTTTTCCACTGATTTTTTTTTTTTAGAGAGAGAGGAAGATGGAGAGACAGAGAGAGACGTCGATGTGAGAGACACACAGCGATGGGTTGCCTCCTGCACGCGCCCCGACCAGGGCCCGGGCCGGGGAGGAGCCTGCCACCGAGGTCTGTGCCCTCGACTGGGAGTCGAACCCGGGACCCTGCGGTCTGCAGGCCGGCGCTCTAACCACTGAGCCACACCGGCGGGGGGCGAGGGATTCGCTTCTGCTGTGTTCAGGGGGCGCGTGTAATGTGCGTGTGGCGTGTGGGGTGTCTCTGTGTGTTTAGTGGGCGTCGTGAGGGGTGCGTGTTTGGGGTTGGGTTGCGTGTCGATGGGTGAGTCTGTGTGTGTCCGTGTCTGGGTGTCTGCAAGGGTGTCTAGAATCCTATATCATAAAGAGGTGATATGCAAATTGACCGTCACGCCCTCGCACAGGATGGCCAACCGCATGTGGTCACAAGATGGCTGGCAGGGGAGGGCAGTTGGGGGG
>NW_005368321.1:34911-36318 GCF_000412655.1 Myotis brandtii | reverse complement strand
CCAGGCCTGCAGGGGAGGGCAGTTAGGGGTGACCGGGCCTGCAGGGGAGGGCAGTTAGGGGTGACCGGGCCTGCAGGGGAGAGCAGTCAGGGGCGATCAGGCCTGCAGGGGAGGGCAGTTAGGGGCAATCAGGCAGGCAGGGGAGGGCAGTTAGGGGCGATCAGGCCGGCAGGGGAGGGCAGTTAGGGGCGATCAGGCCGGCAGGGGAGGGCAGTTAGGGGCGATCAGGCCGGCAGGGGAGGGCAGTTAGGGGCGATCAGGCCGGCAGGGGAGGGCAGTTAGGGGCGATCAGGCCGGCAGGGGAGGGCAGTTAGGGGCGATCAGGCCGGCAGGGGAGGGCAGTTAGGGGCGATCAGGCCGGCAGGGGAGGGCAGTTAGGGGCGATCAGGCCGGCAGGGGAGGGCAGTTAGGGGCGATCAGGCCGGCAGGGGAGGGCAGTTAGGGGCGATCAGGCCGGCAGGGGAGGGCAGTTAGGGGCGATCAGGCCGGCAGGGGAGGGCAGTTAGGGGCGATCAGGCCGGCAGGGGAGGGCAGTTAGGGGCGATCAGGCCGGCAGGGGAGGGCAGTTAGGGGCGATCAGGCCGGCAGGGGAGGGCAGTTAGGGGCGATCAGGCCGGCAGGGGAGGGCAGTTAGGGGCGATCAGGCCGGCAGGGGAGGGCAGTTAGGGGCGATCAGGCCGGCAGGGGAGGGCAGTTAGGGGCGATCAGGCCGGCAGGGGAGGGCAGTTAGGGGCGATCAGGCCGGCAGGGGAGGGCAGTTAGGGGCGATCAGGCCGGCAGGGGAGGGCAGTTAGGGGCGATCAGGCCGGCAGGGGAGGGCAGTTAGGGGCGATCAGGCCGGCAGGGGAGGGCAGTTAGGGGCGATCAGGCCTGCAGGGGAGGGCAGTTAGGGGTGACCAGGCAGGCAGGTGAGCAGTTGGGAGCCAGCCGGCCTGGACTGTGAGAGGAATGTCCGACAGCTGGTGTGTGCCCGATCCCACAGGCCTAAGCCGGCAGTCGGACGTCCCCCGAAGGGTCCCAGGTTGGAGAGGGTGCAGGCCGGGCTGAGGGACACCCCCCTCCAGTGCACGAATTTCATGCACCGGGCCTCTAGTGTGAGTATAAAGTGTTGTCGGTGTGTGGTAAGACTCCGTGTGTCTGTGTGTGTCTATAACATGACTATAGTGTGTAGTGTGTGTGTGGTGAGTCTGTGTGTCGTGTGTGTGTGTGTCTGTTCTGTGTGTGCACCCCTGTGTGTATTTGCGTGTGCACCCATGTGTGTATTTGCGTGTGCACCCCTGTGTGTATTTGCATGTACACCCATGTGTGTATTTGTGTGTGCACCCCTGTGTGTATTTGCGTGTACACCCATGTGTGTATTTGCGTGTGCACCCCTGTGTGTATTTGCATGTACACCCATGTGTGTAT
>NW_005368321.1:31992-34018 GCF_000412655.1 Myotis brandtii | reverse complement strand
GTGTGCACCCATGTGTGTATTTGTGTGTGCACCCCTGTGTGTATTTGCATGTACACCCATGTGTGTATATGTGTGTGCACCCATGTGTATATTTGCATGTACACCCATGTGTGTATTCTCTCTGTCCGTCGGTGCACAGACAGCTACACCCACACGGTCCCAGCACAGACACGCCAGCTCACGTAGACGCATCGCTCTGTGGACATAACAACTGATTCATGTGCAGGAAAGTGATGGCTTTCGTACCCAACCCAGCTCCGTCATACGGGACCCGGTGCACGGACACCTGTGAGAGAGGTGAGGGGGAGCACAGGGCTTCTGCAGAACACAGACAAGGCACCCCCACACCACAGCCTCCCAGCTCACTGCACCCCCACACACCACAGCCTCCCAGCTCACTGCACCCACACACCACAGCCTCCCAGCTCACTGCACCCCCACACTACAGCCTCCCAGCTCACTGCACCCACAGGACACGGGCACCCCCCCTCTTTTTTCCCTGAACCGCCCCCCCTCACTTGCACTTTGAGGAACGTGTTTCTTTCCACCCTTTTTTTTCTCTCCCCTGTCAATGCAATGGCACGATTCGCTGCTAAGATGCTCACCAGGGCCCCCCTTCACCCCCAGAACAGCTCCAGGGAGATGGCGATGCTAAAACCTCGCACCCTGAAGTGGCTGCATTTAGGGGGCGTTTTGAAAACCTCTTTGCTTTCACGCTCAGCTATCAACTGAGACACCCCCACCCGCGCCCCCCTGCCTCTGTGTGCGTCCGTGCGCGCGCGGGGAGGGAGCCCCCGGCTGTATGAAGTTATAATGGACCAAACCTAAAAGCCCGGGTCGGATCAAGCCCCCCACTGTTCACAACTCATCTGCAAACCAGACTGGATACGGGGTCACCAAGACGCGCTGCTCTGGGGACGTGCGCGCCCCCCGTCGAGGTGGGGAGATGGGGGGAGGGACGGGTTTGCAGACGCCAAAACGCAAACTCCTGTTTGCATCCGGCCCGGGCCCTGAGCTCCCCAGATGGGAGATCTGCAGCGCATTTCAACCGCATGTTGCAACTTGGGGTCCCGACTTCGGGAGATCGCATTTGCGCCCCGGGGACCCGCCATTCTTGCTCGGATTAAGGGGATTAAGCCGCAGGAAGCGACAGTCCTCGGCTTTTTCCCTCCCCCCCGCCTCCCCTCCAAGCCCTTTGGTGCCAACAAAGGGACCCCCTTAGCATGACAAAGGGCCCCCCCTCCCCCGCTGCGTGCTCCTGCCCAAATGTCACCAAATGCGCCCGGGTTTTCTAGCGAACTCCAGGCTGTGGGGCCTCCTGGTCCGTGTGTGTGTGTGTGTGTGTGTGTGTGTGTGTGTAGTTTTCCCACTCGCAGCTCGAGGTGGCATATGAATTATTTAAGTCTTGGGGGAACTTGAGGCCCCCCCCGCTCCGCCGCCTTCGTGCCGGGAGGCCTCGACCATTGCCTTTGCTTTGTCTTAATTGGGGCTGAAACGGGAACTTCTTTTCAAAAATAAATATATTTTTATTGATTTCAGAGAGAGAGGGAGAGAAACATCGATGATGATGAGAGAGAATCATGGACCGGCTGCCTCCTGCACACCCCCCCTGGGGATGGGAGCCCGCAACCCGGGCATGTGCCCTTGACGGGGAATCGAACCCTGGACCCTTCAGTCCACAGGCCAGTGCTCTATCCACTGAGCTAACCGGCCAGGGCTCATCATTGATGTTTCTCTCTCTCTCCCTCTCTCTCTCTCCCTCTCTCTGAAATCAAGAAAAATTTAAAAATTAAAAAAGGCCCAGCCGCGATGATAGTTAAATGCCAGGCACGGTGGCCACCTGGGTGCCAGGCGCATGATTTATGTATTTTTGGGGGACAGGGCTGGGTCCGGTTATGGGCGAGCGCTAGCAGGCGCTTGGGGGCGCGCTCGGGCACTTGGGGGGCTCGCAGGCGCTTGGGGGGCGAGCTAGCAGGCTCTTGGGGCGCGCTCAGGCACTTGGGGTGCACTCAGGTGCTTGGGGGCG
>NW_005368321.1:27999-31209 GCF_000412655.1 Myotis brandtii | reverse complement strand
CTTGGGGGCGCGCTCAGGCGCTTGGGGGCGCGCGCACAGCCCCTAATGGCACATCTCTCCGGTCTCCAGCCCCGGGGATTGATCTCGCTCATTAACCGGCTCGTTTCCCGGGCTCCGGGCGCGGATGAAACGAGGCGAGGCCCCGGTTTCCTCCGCAAGATGTTCTGGCGAGGCCGCCGCCCACCCTCCATCTGGGATCCGGGGAGGCCGGTGACCTGCGAGGGCTCGGCTTGTTAAAACATGTGTCTGCTCGTCTACATTTCCTGGCTGGAGAAAGAAGAAAAAAAAAAAAAGCGAGAGCGCAGGAGGACATGAAAAAAGAAGAAAAAAAATCAGAAAAGTTTGCCCAAAGCTTCGCGGCGGATGAAATCCATCCGACTTCCGTGGCACCGAGGTCTGGGGACGCGCCTACTTCCTGGCGAGGCGGCGGGGACGTGGGCGTTTCAAAGCGAGACTCGCTGGCAAAGGGGCCTCAGTGCGCAGGCGCGTCCGGCTGCCGCCGCGGGTTCGAGCCCCGCAGCCGCGAGTTGGGGACCCGCTGCCCCCCCGTGAGGCATCTGGTTCTCATTAGGGACCCAGCGCGCGTGGCCCGGAGACACCCCCACCCTGTTCACAGCTTCCTTGTCTTTCTTTCTTTCTTCTTTTTTTAAAATTCTCACCCGAAGATATTTTTCCCATTAATTTTTTGAGAGAGTGGAAGGGAGGGGGAGAGACAGAGAGAGAAACATCACGTGAAAGAGACACATCGATTGGTTGCCTCCCAGGTGCCCCCAACCCGGGGCCGGAACCTGCAAACCGAGGAACGTCCCCTTGTCTGGAATCGAACCCGGGACCCTTCAGCACGCGGGCCGATGCCCTACCCACTGAGCCACACTAGCTAAGCCAGCTGCAGCCTTTTCTTTTTATTTTATTTTAAAACTATATTTGTATGGCCCTGGCTGGTGTGGCTCAGTGGGTAGAGAGGCAGACTGGGGACTGAAGGGTCCCGGGTTCGATTCCCGGTCAAGGGCACATGCCCGAGTTGCGGGCTCGATCCCCAGTAGGGGGCGTGCGGGAGGCAGCCGGTCCATGATTCTCTCTCATCATGGATGTTTCTCTCTCTCCCTTCCTCTCTGAAATCAATAAAAAGATATATATATAGATAGATAGATATAGATATATATGAATACATCACAACCTATTTCATTTAAAAAAATTTTTAAGTTTATTTCAGCCCAGCTGGTGTGGCTCAGTGGTTGAGCATCAACCTATGAACCAGGAGGTCAGGGTTCGATTCCCGGTCAAGGGCACAGGCCCGGGTTTCGGGCTCGATCCCCAGTCGGGGACGTGCAGGAGGCAGCCGGTCCACGATTCTCTCTCATCATGGATGTTTCTCTCTCTCCCTTCCTCTCTGAAATCCATAAAAATATATTAAAATAATCCTCTATAATAAAAGGCTAACATGCAAATTGTCTCCTCAACGGGGGGTTCGACCAGGGGGCGGGGCCAGCCAACCTCCCGTGGCCCCTCCTCCCGGCCGGCCGAACCCCACGGGTGCACGAATTCATGCACCAGGCCTCTCGTAATCAATAAAGCAGCAAGCAAACAAAAAATTCAGGTTTCTACATAGCAACCTTGACTGGTTATAAAATATCGAAGATGATTTCATTGACAGAAGCAAGAGAAAGAGAAAGGGCGTATAAATGTACTCAACGGCATGAGTGTGGAGCCCATAAACAAGTTTTACTGCGAGACACCCCCCCCCCAAAAAAAAAAAAAAAAAGACAATATGAATCCACGAAGAGACAGACTGTTTCCGGAAAGGGAGTCGAAATGGTATGGAGACATCGATTCTTTCATAATTACCGTTTAAGCCTAATATGGTTCCAATTACATCCAAATAGATTTCGTTTTAACTTTGGCAAAATCAATTCCCCCAGCTCATCTGGAAAATAAATTGGTAAGAACGGCTAAGACATCTTTCTTTTTCTCTCTTTTTTTTTTCTCTTTTCCTCCTTGTAATGCCGGATTGATGAAAGCATTACCCATTCAAAGGGGGTAAAACATATTTTGTTTTAAAGCTCCGATGATGAAGGCAGTCTGGGATTAAAATAAGAATTAACAGATGGCAAGAAACCAGAGAGGTCTCTTCGAAACAGGCCTACGTATGTATCCACGGCCACTTTCCGAACGACGAGGAGATTATTAAAAACTAACAAACAAAAAAAAGAAATTATTCTTCAACCGAAATTAGGGGGATGGGGCTAATCGCTCGGTCAGGGTTCGATTTCCCCGTCGGGGCACAGGCCCAGGTTTTGAGCTCTGTCCCTAGTAAGGGCCGTGCAGGAGGCAGCCCATCCATGTTTCTCTCTGTCTCTTCCTCCCCCTCCCTTCCTCTCTCTCTCTCTCTCTAAAAAAAAAAAAAATCAATAGAATAAAAGCCATAGAAAAATCATACGGGAAAAAGTGATTGATATGCTCATTTAAGGTTATTTCCGTCAAAGAATTAGAAACACTATTAACATAGCATAAAAGGAGCCGGAAAGTATTGGTAAAACATATTGGTGGTATAGGGCTTGGGTCCTTCATATGTAAAGAGCTGTTGCAAATCAATAAGAATACCAACGATCTGTGGAATGCTTTCTGTGCATTAAAACCTTCTGCTGTACATTTTACAGCTGACATCTACTTTAAATATCATTTTAAAGCCCTTGGTGATTCTCTCTCATCACTGATGTTTCTATCTTTCTCCCCCTTCCTCTCTGAAATCAATAAAAAATATATTTTTTTTCAAATGTGACAGAATCAGCTATTAAAGTGTAAATACATTTTGAGGGAGACACCTTGTATATGTCATTAGTTGAAGTATATAATAATGTCCGTAATGTCTACATACAATGTCTGTATACAACGTTTATATGTAAAGTCTACATACAGTGTCTATATGCAATGTGTATACGTAAAGTCGATATACAGTGTCTACATACAATGTTTATATGCAAAATCTATGTACAATGTCCATATACAATGCTTATATGTAAATTCTACACACAATGTCCACACACAATGTTTATATGTAAAATCTATGTACAATGCCCATATACAATGTTTATATGTAGATCTACATGCAATGTCTACAATGTTTATGTGTAAAATCTACATGCAATGCCTACATGTGATGTTTATATGTAAAATATACATACAATGTCCATGTATGTTTATATATAAAGT
>NW_005368321.1:24061-26060 GCF_000412655.1 Myotis brandtii | reverse complement strand
TTTTATTCCCAATAAATCAATGATCGTCTTTATTCTGCACTCGCCCCCGCGCCCCATAAAACAAACGCGCCCCGCGTCATGGAGCAAAATAAACCCGTGTCTCCATTCACGCACGTCCCCAACTATTATGGGGGCATGGCCGCTGCCGGCAAAGTGTGTTCCCCAATCACCTTAAAAAAAAAGAAAGAAAAAGAAGAAAAAAATAGGAAGCAAACGCGTGTTGTCGGCCTGCATCTCGCTTGCACTTCGTCTGCGCGGCTGTTTTGCGTCGGAGCCACTTGCGCGCTCAGCTGGGGTCCCGGGTCCAAGACGCGAAACAATAAGTTTAATCGGTTCTCTTGACGGTGATGTATGGGCGGCGGAGGAAACGCATTTTCCGGGTAACAGCGTGCGAAAGCCTTCCCTGCCCCCTGGTTTCTCTGGGCACCTCACCAAGCCTGAGAGGCACCCCGCTTTCTTACCGGAGTCTGTGCCCCAAACCTGGGGCTCCTGGTCCGCCAGACGCCACTGGCTGGAGCCCAGGTCTCGATCCAGAGAGAATTGTTTTAAAAATATATTTTTAATTGATTTCAGGGAGAGAGAGAGAGAGAGAGAGGATCGAGCTGTAACCCCGTCATGATCAGGGTTCGATTCCCCGTCGGGGCACGTGCCCAGGTTTTGCGCTCTGTCCCTAGTAAGGGGCGTGCAGGAGGCACCCCATCCATGTTTCTCTCTGTCTCTTCCTCTCCCTTCCCCTCTCTCTCTCTCTCCCCCCAAAAAATAATCAATAAAATAAAAGCCATAGAACAAATCATACGGGGAAAAAAGTGATTGGTCTGACTACGTGCACACTTAAAAGTTCTTTACGTCTAAGAATTAGAAACACTATTAACATAGCGTAAAAGGAGCCGGAAAGTATTGGTAAAACAGATTGGTGGTATAGGGCTTGGGTCCTTCATATGTAAAGAGCTGTTGCAAATCAATAAGAATACCAACGATCCGTGGAATGCTTTCTGTGCGTTAAAACCTTCTGCTGTGCATTTTACAGCTGACATCTACCTTAAATATCATTTTAAAGCCCTAGGTGGTTCTCTCTCATCACCGATGTGTCTCCCTCTCCCTCTCCCTTCCTCTCTGAAATCAATAAAAAATATATATTTTTTCAAATGTGACAGAGTCAGCTGTTACAGCGTGTACACATTTTGAAGGAGACACCTTGTATGTGGTTGGTTAAGTCTCATTGAGACCTGAGTCTGGGGAGAGGGCCCCAGATGTGCCCGTGCCCCCCCCCCCCACATCATTGCCACGAGGAGGTGTGTCCGTGCAGGTCGGAGCTGAGGGACAACTGTATACTCACCCAGGTGGGTTCCTCTCTCTCTCTCTCTCTCTCTCTCTCTCTCTCTCGAACCGCGAGTCGTACAGATGTTTTGAAGAGCGGGAAGCAAATACTCACACTGTGTCCGGTCTGGCCTGGGGACGGGCTGGCCGTTGCCATGACGCTGTCAAGGTCGCGACCCCTGGCCCACCCTCTGCCTCTGTGCCTGACAGTGGGAATTAAAACCTGCCCATGTGGGATAACGGCGACCTGACTCCCTTCTAGAAAGAAAAAAATATATATTTTTTAATCCTCACCTGAGGATATATTTTTTTCCCCATTGATTTCTAGAGAGAGAGAGAGAGAGAGAGAGAGAGAGAGAGAGAACCCAGAGCTAGAAATACAAAGCCCCCCCCCCCCCCCCCGATCGGGGCTGGGGGACCTGCAACCCAGGTGTGTGCCCTTGACTGGGAATCGAACCCGAGACCCTTGGGTCCATGGGCCGAAGCTCTAACCACTGAGCCAAACTGGCCGGGGCAAAAATATGTTTCATGGGTATATTTTTGGGAAGTTTTGTTTTTGAAAGTATGTTTTTATTGATGTCAGAGAGGAAGGGAGAGAGAGAGAGAGACACCTCCATGATGAGAGAGAATCATGGACCGGCCGCCTCCCGCACGCCCCCGACTGGGGAGGGAGCCCACAGCC
>NW_005368321.1:20673-23962 GCF_000412655.1 Myotis brandtii | reverse complement strand
TTTCTTTCTTTCTTTCTTTCTTTCTTTCTTTCTTTCTTTCTTTCTTCTCTTTCTTTCTTTCTTTCTTTCTTCTTTCTTTTTTCTTTTTTTTTTAAAGAAAAATCTCACCATGAATCGCCTCAGAGGGTAGGATCCTGCGGCTGGGGTGGACGGTAGAGACAGGAAGACCAGGCGACCAACAAAAGGATGACAGTCCTTCCCCCAAGAACAGCAGGAACCCGGCCATTCGTCATCGTGAAAGCATCCGTCCTGGGCCCTCGAGCCCCCCTGGAACCCGAGAGCCCCCCCAAACCCCCCGTGATGGCGTCTAATAGAAAAATGGGTCCGGCCAGAGCGTCCCAGACGTGCACGTGTCCCCCACCCGCCACCCCACCCCGTCTTCTCCCTCCAGGGAAGGTGCGGCCGCCCCCCGACAGGTGGCCTCGGGGGAAGGGATGAAATTTCAGCAGAAACAGCGAAAGGCCGAGATGAAAAACCATCATGAGGATAATGAGGAACAGGAACGAGACGGGGGTTTGGCCACAGATCAGACAGGCAAACATCCGTTCAATCAAAACCCTAAAGAGAAGACGTGGGGGGGGGGGCGGCCAGACAGCCCTGGCCGGGGTGGCTCAGTGGATAGAGCGTCGGCCTGCAGACCGAAGGGTCCCGGGTTCGATTCCTGCCTTGGTGGCCGGCTCCTTCCCGGCCCGGGCCCTGGTTGGGGCGCGTGCAGGAGGCAACCCGTCGATGTGTCTCTCTGTCTTTCCCTCTCTCTTCCTCTCTCTCTCTCTCTCTAAAATTCAATGGAAAAATATCCTAAGATGAGGATTCACAAAAAGAAAAAAAAAAATCGCCCTGACCGGTGTGGCTCAGTGGATAGCGCGTCGGCCTGCGGACTCAAGGGTCCCGGGTTCGAATCCCGGTCAAGGGCATGTACCTGGGTTGCGGGCACATCCCCAGTGGGGGGCGTGCAGGAGGCAGCCGGTCGATGTTTCTCTCTCATCGATGTTTCTGACTCTCTATCCCTCTCCCTTCCTCTCTGTAAAAAACCAATAAAATATATATATTTTAAAAAATAGACTTAGGAAGAAGACCTTCCTATTTCATTTCCTTTTCAATAAAATATATTTTAAAAAGAAAAAGAAAAAGAATAATAATTTTTAAAATGACAGTGATCACAAGGCCCCGAGGAGACGGGCAGGGCCGGAGACGGGGGGTGCCCGCCAGGCCGTCTGGCAGGTGGAAATGAAACATGAGAGGGCGTTCCGTCCCCCAGCGACGGGCGAATCAAACCCCCCATTTAGCTCCCTCCCCGTGGGCTTGGCAGGGGAGCTCGGCTGTGCCAGGCAGGGCGCCTCGGGGGACAGCCCTACCTGCCTGACATTAATGCTGAGTTTCTGAACGAATTCTGCTCACCTGTGACAACCGCGGGTCAGTCCCCAGCTGGCAGGCGGGCGGGGGGGGGGTGCCTCCTGGCCTCATTCTGCTCCTTCTTCCTCCTTCCTGTCCTCCTCCCAGGGAAGGCGTGGGCACCCCAAAGTCAGCGGGAACAGGGCGGCAAGGCCTAGACCAGCGGTTCTCAACCTGTGGGTCGGGACCCCTTTGGGGGTCGAACGGCCCTTGCACCGGGGTCGCCTGAGACCCTCGGAAAACACATCTATAATCACATATTGTTTTTGTGATTGATCACTGTGCTTTCATGATGTTCGATTTGTAACCATGAAAACCCATCCTGCAGATCAGATATTTCCATGACGATTCGTCACAGCAGCCACATGACAGTGATGACGTAGCCACGAGAATAATGTTATGGTTGGGGGTCCCCAAAGCATGAGGAGCTGTATTCAAGGGTCGCGGCGTTAGGGAGGTTGAGAACCACTGATATAGATAGATATATAGATATAGATATAGATAATCCATGATGAGAGAGAATCATGGACCGGCTGCCTCCTGCATGCCCCCTACTGGGGATCGAGAGAAGAACATGGCATGTGCCCTTGACCGGGAATCGAACCCGGGACCCTTCAGTCTGCAGGCCGACGCTCTAACCACTGAGCAACACTGGCTAGGGCTGTCTTCCTTTTTCAGAAAATATATTTTTCTTGATTTCAAATAGGGAGAGAGAGAGAGAGAGAGAGAGAGAGAGAGAGAGAGAGAGAAAGAACCATCCATGATGAGAGAGTATCATGGACCGGCCGCCTCCTGCACGCCCCCTACTGGGGATGGATCCCGCAACCCGGGCATGTGCCCTTGACCGGGAATTGAACCTTGACCTCCTGGTTCACAGGTCGACGCTCAACCACTGAGCCAGGCCGGCCGGGCTCTGGGCAACTTTTAGGTATAAAATACAGTATCACTAACTACAGTCCTCAAGGTGGGCATGGTACGCCTGTTAACGGCAAGTAGTGAAGACGGTGTAAGGTGTGAGGTTGGTACGGGAGTGAGGCTGCAGAAATTCGCCGGTGAATGCCTCGATGGTGGGTGCGCCCCACAGGGGCTAGGGTCGGATTCCGCAATATTTGGGGCCGGTTGCGATTCTGAGCGGGATATCGGAAAGCATGTGCAAGCAATGATACATACAGAAGCCATTGGAATATCAGGACCCCAGTTCTTAAGTTTAGAATTAGTTGGCTTATATGAGGGAGAAAAGAAAAAAGAAAAAAATAATAACAGGTAAAGAGTGGTCCACTGAGATGGATGAATTACAGTCAAACGTCCAGAAAGATTTCGTGGAATTCAGAAATGCGGGGCCCAAGAAAAAGCCTGCTTTGTCGTCTATAAGAAACAAACAAACAGAATAAAGCAAATAGCCCAGCTGGGGTGGCTCAGTGGTTGAGCGTCGAGCTATGAACCAGGAGGTCCTGGGTTCGATTCCCGGTCAAGGGCACAGGCCCGGTTTGTGGGCTCGATCCCCAGTCGGGGACGTGCAGGAGGCAGCCGGTCCGTGATTCTCTCTCATCACGGATGTTTCTCTCTCTCTCTCTCCCTCTCCCCTCCTCTCTGAAATCAATAAAAATATAAAATAAAAGAAAAAGAAAGAAAAACTAGATTTCATAGAAATAACTTTTATTGCAGACACGCTTAGGAACACCTGTAACTGGATAGATAGATATATTAGTGGCTCTAAGTCGGTTTACAGTGGTAAGGCCACCAAACACAGTTTATTCTTGTGTTATTATTATTTATCAAACTGGAGGCCCGGTGCACGAAATTCGAGCAAAGGGGCTCGGCCCTCACAGCCCCAGCTTTGTCCGGAAGGTCGTCCGGACGGCCGTTCGGTCTAATTAGCATATTAGCTCTTTATTAT
>NW_005368321.1:19446-19859 GCF_000412655.1 Myotis brandtii | reverse complement strand
CGGCCTGATTGCCCCTAACTGCCCTCCCCTGCCGGCCTGATTGCCCCTAACTGCCCTCCCCTGACGGCCTCATCACCCCTAACTGCCCTCCCCTGCCAACCTGATCGCCCCCAACTGCCCCCCCTGCCGGCCTGATCGCCCCCAACCGCCTCTGCCTCGGCCCCACCACCCTGACTCCGTCCGGAAGGCCGTCCAGAAGGTCTCCCGGTCTAATTAGCATATCACCCTTTAATTAGTATAGAATCTATACTAACAGATGATCACATATATATTTTTTTTAAAAAAACAACAGGGCGGGCCTTGGGGCTGAGTGACAGCCGGACAGGCCCACCCTGAAGGCTAATCCTCGCTCATTAGGATGCGCCGCGCTCTCTCTCTCTCTCTCTCTCTCCTCCCCCCCCCGCCCCCCGCCC
>NW_005368321.1:16697-19205 GCF_000412655.1 Myotis brandtii | reverse complement strand
TGGGCCCCGGCCGGTGTGGCTCAGTGGATAGCGCGCCGGCCTGGAGATCTGGTCCAGGGCACGGACCCGGGTGGCAGGCTCCTCCCAGGCCTGGGCGAGGCCGGATTCGAACCCAGGACCCTCCAGCCCGGGCCCCGGTCGGGGACGGGTGCAAGGAGGCAGCCCGTCGAGGTGTCTCTCTCCCATCGATGTGTCTCTCTCTCTCTCTGTCGCTCCCCCCCTCTCTCTCTCTCCCCTTCCACTCGCCCCGAAAAACCAATGGGGGAAATACCCTCGGGTGAGGGGTTCGAGACGTGTCCCCAGATGTTCTGTCGGGCGTCAGAGAGGAAGGGGGAGGGAGGGGGCGAGAGGCGTCCAGGGGAGAGGCACGCGTGGACCCGTTGCCTCCCGGACACGCAACCGGGGAGCAAACCCGCAACCCAGGTGCCTGCCCTTGGCCAGGAATCGAACCCCCCACCCGCCGGTGGGCAGGCCAGTGCTCTAACCACTGAGCTCACCATCCAGGGCTTTCCCCATCGTTCTGTTCTGTTGTGTGTTTTTTTAAAATATATTTTATTGATTTTTTACAGAGAGGAAGGGAGAGGGATGGAGAGTGAGAAACATCGACGAGAGAGAAACATCGATCGGCTGCCTCCTGCACGCCCCCCTCTGAGGATGTGCCCGCAACCGAGGTCCATGCACTTGGCCGGATTCGAACCCGGGACCCTTCAGTCCGCAGGCCGACGCTCTATCCACTGAGCCACACCGGCCAGGGCTGTTGTGGGGCTTTTTTTAAATACATTTTTTTATTGATTTCACGGAGGAAGGGAGAGGGAGAGAGAGAAACATCGATGATGAGAGAGAGTCATGGATCGGCTGCCTCCCGCACGCCCCCGACTGGGGATCGAGCCCGCAACCCGGGCCTGTGCCCTGGACCGGGAATCGAACCCGGGACCTCCTGGTTCCTAGGTGGACGCTCACCACTGGGCCACACCGGCCGGGCACACGTGTGTGTGGTTTTTTAATCCAGGTCGTGTCTCGTGTCCTCCCAGCGGCCACTCTAACGGGATCCGCCCCCTGAGATGCGCCCGTAAGGAGGGTGTGTTAATGCACATGAAATAAATTTTAAAATGTGCAATCAATAATCAATGCCGCGGTGGAGTCGAGGTGCCCAGCTCCCCTCTTGCTCCATCTGAGGGGAGAAGGGGGGGCCGGGAGGAGAAATCGATTCTCCGGGAACCAGGCAAGACCCGGCCCAGTTTCCACCGAAGCCCTCACGGGGCCTCAGTTTGCCGGGACGACCAATGGGTCCGTGGCCGGGTCACCAGGAGCTAAATGAGGCCGATGGTGTGGACAGGCGCCCGCTGAGCGAGCTCAGGGCCAGGGGGTCCCCGCGGTGGCTTTGGTGAACGGCCGCCTGGATCGGGGTTCATCCTGGAAGCAGGGGGCCCCCATGGATGCCAACCCGCTACCACGTCGGCCCCCCAACAGGAGAAATCGAGAGACGAGGCCGTCCTGGGTCGGGGGGGGGGGCCTCCCTCCAGGGACAGGGAGGGAGAGACAGGAGGGAGGCGGCCACCAGCCCGGGGAGGCCCGGAGCCCCAGGCGCTGGGAGAGGCAGGGGGACCCTCCCTGGAGGCTCCGGAGGGATCGGCCCGGGGACCCCTGGACCTCAGACGCCTGGTCTCCAGGGCGGAGAGAGAGGATGAATGTCTATGGTCTTAATCCCCCAGTTTGTGGTCCTACCAATCTGAGCATCTAGCAGTCGAGAAAACCCACAACCGCCCTGGCCGGTGTGGCTCAGTGGATAGAGCGTCGGCCTGTGGACCGAAGGGTCCCGGGTTCGATTCCCGGTCAAGGGCACGTGCCCGGGTTGCGAGCTCGATCCCCAGTCGGGGGCGTGCAGGAGGCAGCCGGTCCATGATTCTCTCTCCTCATGGATGTTTCTATTCTCTCTCTCTCCCTCTCCCTTCCTTTCTGAAATCAATAAAAATATTTTTTTAATAAAAAAAAAAGGAAAGAAAAACCAGAACCAAACAAGAGCTGGGCTCCTGGGCCCACGCGATGGGCGTTTTTCCACTCAGCAGCGTGTGTTCAAGGTGCATCCACGTTGCAGCCTGTGTCAGGGCCTCTCTCCTTTTTCATGGCTGCGTACTATTCCACTGTCCGGCTTGGGACCACCCGCCCCCCATCCCCACGCTGTTTACCCATCTTCTTACTCACACGGCAGTCGGGCTGCGAGGCATAATGATCGTCCCCGACTGGCCTGGCTCATTGTCCCTCAGGCTCCGGACTCTGCCAAGGTCAAGGGTCACTGTCTACCTCCCGCAGCCCCAGCGGCCGGGACAGTGACACCCCCCTGACCAGCTGCTCCTGGAGGGTGTAAAATGAATGTCAAGAATTTCAACATGAGCCGGCCGGTGTGGCTCAGTGGTTGAGCGTCAACGTAGGAACCAGGAGGTCACGGGTTCGATTCCCGGTCAAGGGCACAGGCCCGGGTTGCGGGCTCGATCCCCAGTCGGGGGCGTG
>NW_005368321.1:13544-15016 GCF_000412655.1 Myotis brandtii | reverse complement strand
AGGGACGCGGGAGGTTGGCCAGCCGGGGAGGGACCGCGGGAGGGAGGGCTCCAGGGCGTGTCTGGCTCGTCTCGCTCAGTCCCATCGGCCGGACCCCAGCAGCAAGCTCACCTACCGGTCGGAGCGTCTGCCCCCTGGTGGTCAGTGCACGTCATAGCGACTGGTCGAATGGTCGAACGGACGGTCGGACACTTAGCATACGGGGCTTTTATATAGAGAGATATGATGAGGGTGCAGCAAAGTGCCGTGAAGATAATTAAAGGGCTTAGGGATCTTAATGTTTTCCCTGAGTGAGTGTCTCAAAAATATTGCTGACGCCCTAGTCGACCTAGGAACCAGGAGGTCAGGGTTCGATTCCCGGTCAAGGGCACAGGCCCGGGTTGCGGGCTCCATCCCCAGTAGGGGGCGTGCAGGAGGCGGCCGGTCCATGATTCTCTCTCATCATTGACGTCTCTCTCTCTCCCTCTCTCCTTTTCTCTCTGAAATCAATACAAATATATTTTTTAAAAAATAAAATATGACACTATTCTACCCTTAGATTCATCCTCAATGCTTGGGGGAGGAAAAAAGAAATGTCCAAACCTCATTTTGCAATAATCCGCCACGGATGCATTTTGACAAACTATTGGGAAAAGGATGTTTAAGACAATTGGTAGCAAACCTGTCATATTTTCCTTAGAGAAAAAAAATACAAACACAGAGAATCGAGAGGCCGGAAGAAGCACCCATATTTGAGCCAAGAGACTCGCCGACACTGTTCAAATATTAGGTAGAGTAAAATCCTATAGAATAAAAGCCTAATATGCTAAGTGTCCCGTTGTCTGGTCGGCCGTTCAACCAATCGAAGCGTAATATGCTAATGGGCCACCCCTCACGCCCTGGCCCCCGGCGCCCAGGTGGCAGCAGACACGGGTGGTGGACACGGACCAGCTGGCCCTGCACCCCCGTCCCCCCCCCCTCGCTGGTCGTCGGTGGATAAACGGCTCCTGACACGTTTTCGATGCGATTACTCGGGAACAAGTGGGCCATGATTGATAACCTCATACCCGGGGCCGAGCGGGCCCATCCATCACGGGAAGTATATTAATTATTCCATGTGGCTCCTTAATGCGGGGATCGATGGGTGGGGGGAGGGAGGCGGTGGGGCTCCCCCCGGCTCCCAGAGGACCCCCCGGCGACCTCATAAAAAAAGCAGATACTACATCATCGCCGGCTTCATCAAAACCATTCATTCCACCGTCCCAGGCTGGCTGGGCGCGGCTTCACTTTCAAAAGGAAAAGATAATTGAATATATTTCTGAGCCGGTGAGTTTTTTAGAGAGAGAGGAAGGGAGACGGGGAGAGAGAGAAACATCCGTGATGAGAGCGAAGCCCTGGCCGGTGCGGCTCAGTGGATAGAGCGCCGGCCTGTGGACCCAAGGGTCCCGGGTTCGATTCCTGGTCCAGGGCACGTACCCGGGTGGCGGGCTGCT
>NW_005368321.1:11932-13517 GCF_000412655.1 Myotis brandtii | reverse complement strand
GACACTTCAGTCCAAGGGCTGACGCTCTATCCACTGAGCCACACCGGCCAGGGCTGAAATATTTTTTTAAAGGTATTTTTATTGATTTCAGAGAGGAAGGGAGCAGGAGAGAGAGATAGAAACATCCATGATGAGAGAGAGTCATGGACCGGCCGCCTCCTGCACGCCCCCTACTGGGGATGGAGCCCGCCACCCGGGCCTGTGCCCTTGGCCGGGAATCGAACCCCGACCTCCGGGTTCCTAGGTCGGCGCTCACCACTGAGCCACACTGGCCGGGCTCCAAGGGAGATTGACCTGTCACCGGTTGAGACGAGGGAAGGGTATACGGGACACCCTCGTCCAAGGCGGCTCCCCCATGGGTGGGGCGCTGAACACAGACTCAGAACCCGGAGCCCCTCGGAGCTCAAGAATTGGGGGGCTGTGGGGGGGACAGGGGTTGGCCACACCTGGAACAGGATTTGGTCTTGTGGTTCTTTTGAAGAAGCCTTTATTTGTAGGCGTGGAGCGGGGAGCTCTACGGAAGCCCAGCCTCTGTCACCCATAGGTTATGAATTTTCCCTTTTATTTGTTTATTGACTACAGGCCCGGTGCACGAATTCGTGCACCCGTGGGGTCCCTCGCCGGCCGGCGTGGGATCGGGCCAAAACTGGCTTTCCGACATCCCCTGATGTGTCCTCGATTGTGAGAGGGCACAGGCCGGGCTGAGGGACCCATAATAATAATAATAATAATAATAATAATAATAATAAAACATAGAAAAGCAGGCATATCGCATAATGGGAAGGCTGCCTGGCTTTTGTTTTTCTTTGTGGCGCGTGGGTTGTTTTTTTCTTCTTCTTCTTCTTCTATCCACCGCCGACATCCGTGGCTCCAGAAGCCGGGCCCTGCAACACAATTATTATTCATTCATTAGCCCCAAACCCAACAGGTGTCTCCCAGCTACGCACGGGGAAAAAAAAAATAAAAAAAAAATCTATCGGGTTCGTTTAAAAAAAAAAAAAAAGAAATTGCAAATCGTTGCCGGGCTGGCTGCGTCTCCGGCCCCGGTTTGCAGAAATCAGGGCACGAAATAGGTTTCTCATTAGGATTTGCTTTCTCGGGCTGATATCCCCGGGAGAGACGTCGCCTTGAAAGGGGCCGGGGTTGGGGTTGGCTGCAAATTAATGACAGTCGCCTTTCCCAAAGTCAAACCCACTTTGCGGCAAGCGTAGGGACGGGCGGCGGGGGGGTTAAATGCAGACGGAAATCTGTCTTCCCCCCAAAAAATAAGAAAAACAAGATATGATTGTCTCCACCTCCCGGCGAATCTTTCTTCTGTGATTAAGGCTGGTGTGTTTGCGTTGTTGGTTGTTTTTTTGTGTGTTTTTTCCCAGCATCTGTCTTTCTCCAGAAACCTCCCAGGCCCTCAGAACTCCCCCAAAACCGTGGAAACGGCATTTTTTTTCTTTTTTTTAGAGCCGGATTTGACATTGTTTGTTCTGTCTTAAAAGTCGAGAAAGACAAAGAAACGCGGTAACAATGGTGCCCGTGTAACGAGCTGCCTGCTGTTTGCAGAACGTTCTGTGGGGGTAGGTTGGGCGGGGAC
>NW_005368321.1:10092-10407 GCF_000412655.1 Myotis brandtii | reverse complement strand
TCAAGGGCATGTACCTTGGTTGCGGGCACATCCCCAGTGGGGGGCGTGCAGGAGGCAGCTGATCGATGTTTCTCTCTCATCGATGTTTCTGACTCTCTATCCCTCTCCCTTCCTCTCTGTAAAAAAAACCAATAAAATATATTTTTAAAAAAATGAACAACCATTATCTGCGGGAATCATGAGGACGATGGATCAATGAGACCATGGCGGCCGGGGTCATTGACGTTTTGCACAGAAGGGAACATGGTCTCCCCAAGGAGCCAGCACACAGACGCCCTGTCCATTGGGCCCACAGACGCCCTGTCCATTGGGCCC
>NW_005368321.1:8048-9831 GCF_000412655.1 Myotis brandtii | reverse complement strand
CCATGATTCTCTCTCATCATGGACGTTTCTCTCTCTCCCTTCCTCTCTGAATTCAAATAAAATATATATTTTTTAAAAAGTGTGTATACATGTTCCTGGATATATATTTTCTGCAAGGCTGTACCCAGGAATCTCACCCGCTCCAATAAACACTATACATTTATTTTTCCCGACTTTTGTGCGAATCTTTTTGGCGACATATTCTAGCAGATTCTCCCAAAGACATCGGTACGGGCGGGATCTGACTTTATCAGGAATATTTCTGCAAGATCTAATCAGTCAGTCATTGAAGGTATGATAGTCACGCCTCCCAAATGGCAAATAATATAATAGCAAAAAATATATATATTTTTTTATTGATTTCAGAGAGGAAGGGAGACAGAGATAGAAATATCCATGAGGAGAGAGAATCACGGACCGGCTGCCTCCTGCTGGGGGGGGAGCCCGCAACCCGGGCATGTGCCCTTGAGCGGGAATCGAACCCGGGACCTCCTGGTTCCTAGGTCGACGCTCAACCCCTGAGCCACGCCGGCCGGGAAACTCCCCAGATTTTTTACTCCTAATAGCTTCCCGTTCAAGGAAGACTTGCCGATCATATAAAGGGTCGATCACGCATATTTGGTGTGTTGTATGCATTACATACTGTATTTATTTTTAAAAATATATTTTATTGATTTTTTTACAGAGAGGAAGGGAGAGGGATAGAGAGTTAGAAACATCGATGAGAGAGAAACATCGATCAGCTGCCTCCTGCACGCCCCCCACTGGGGATGTGCCCGTAACCAAGGTACATGCCCTTGAGCGGGAATCGAACCCGGGACCCTTCAGTCCGCAGGCCGACGCTCTATCCACTGAGCCACACCGGTTAGGGTCATACTGTGTTCTTACTATACACTGAGGTAGAGAAAGAAAATGCTGTTAAGAAAATCATGAAGGTCCAGCCGGCGTGTCTCAGTGGTTGAGCGTCGACCTGTGAACAAGGAGGTCCCGGGTTCGAATCCCGTAAAGGGCACATGCCCGGGTTGTGGGCTCGATCCCCAGTAGGGGGCGTGCAGGAGGCGGCCGACCCATGATTCTCTCTCATCATGGATGTTTCTCTCTCTTTCTCGCTCTCCCCCTCCCCATCTTTCCACCGTCTCTGAAAATCTACGGGGGGAAATATTCTCACTCATTGGGTGAGGATTTTTAAAAATTCTTTTTTTAATTAAAAAGTGGGGGAGAAAGCCAGCCCCGCAGCGTCCCGGGGGTACAGAAGCCAGAATGGACGTCCGGGAGGTGACTCGGCCCAGCAGGTCCGCGCCCCAAGGCTGTGCGCCCCGCCTGGGCCCCGGGATCCATCTCCATGTCTAAGCTGGAATAATGCCACGAATATCGTTTATTAAAATGAACAACCGTAGCCTAACCGGTGTGGCTCAGGGGATAGAGCGTCGGCCTGCGGACTGAAGGGTCCCGGGTTCGATTCCAGTCAAGGGCATGTACCTGGGCTGCGGGCACATCCCCAGTGGGGGGCGTGCAAGAGGCAGCTGATCGATGTTTCTCTCTCATCATCGATGTTTCTAACTCTCTATCCCTCTCCCTTCCTCTCTGTAAAAAAAACCAATAAAATATATTTTTAAAAAAATGAACAACCATTATCTGCGGGAATCATGAGGACGATGGATCAATGAGACCATGGCGGCCGGGGTCATTGACGTTTTGCACAGAAGGGAACATGGTCTCCCCAAGGAGCCAGCACACAGACGCCCTGTCCATTGGGCCCACAGACGCCCTGTCCATTGGGCCC
>NW_005368321.1:4608-6691 GCF_000412655.1 Myotis brandtii | reverse complement strand
AAAAAATCTATATATATAAAAGCCTAAGTGGCTGAACGACCGGTCGCTATGACACGCACTGACCACCAGGGGGCAGCTCCTGCGTTGAGCGTCTACCCTCTGGCGGTCAGCACGCTCCCACGGCCAACCTTCCACGGTCCCTCCCCCCGGCCAGCCCCAACTGATCACTGGCCAGGCCGAGGGATCCCACCTGTGCATGAATTCGTGCGCTGGGCCTCTGGTATATATATATATGTATATATTTAAAATACACATACCGAAGCGTTTCCACTTTCCTTGAAGGCTTCCAAACGCTTCAAAAATCCCCATCTAAACTCAAAACGCTCGTCTGCAAGCGCATCTGTTGCAAATCCCCCAAGGAGCCAGCCACGCCAGCCTGACACGTGTTAAAGGCTGTATGAGCCTTTTCAATCAGTGCGGTTTCATCCTGTCGCACGGGCCTGTTTGTCACGGACATCGGCCGCTCTCCGCGTCTCCCGGGTCCTGTCCCGTCTCCTGGGCTGAGGTCGCCGCTGACACTGAGCATAATTCACATCCTGGGCAGAAGGCCAAGGAAGGGAGGTGCGGAGAGAAAGGCCTGGGCATCGGAAATGGCTTCTTCTTTCTTTTCTTTTCTAATTTATTTAGGGAGGTGGGGAGGCACGGAGAGCGGCTACAGCGTTTGGACAGGCTCGAGCCTCGGACTGACTTATCGCAAAGCCACATACAAGTCCCGGCCTGGAGGGCAAAGGCCCCCCCCGCCCCACCAGCACAATGATAGCCAAAGGCTGTGGTTGTATGTGGGTTTGACCTTATAGTTCGACCTTGCAGTCCTTGTAGCTGAGGGATGTGGGCCATGGGGGGTGCGGCCAGGGCTTGAAGGAGTTCTCAGGTGCATGCAATTAAGTGGATTTGAAACTCGCAAGGACATTGTAAACATCTCGACCGCACCCTTGTCTTGCCGACGATAAAATAAAGACTCCGGCCCTGAACGGTGTGGCTCAGTGGATAGAGCGTCGGCCTGCGGACTGAAGGGTCCCGGGTTCGATTCCGATCGAGGGCATGTACCTTGGTTGCGGGCACATCCCCAGTAGGGAGTGTGCAGGAGGTGGCTGATCGATGTTTCTCTCTCATCGATGTTTCTAACTCTCTATCTCCCTTCCTCTCGGTAAAAAATCAATCAAATATATTTTAAAAAATAAAAATAATAGACTCCAATTACAGACTCTTCATCCACCTGGCCCCAGCTGTATTCTCTTGTCTGTTTTCTTTCATCCTTCACCACCCCCCCCCCACCACCCTCACCCCATAAGCTCACCGCTGGCCGTGCTGGATTTGGATCCGGGAGGTGGCCCAGCACGATACTTTCTCAAACAAGCATCCTTGATTCTGAAAATTGTGCCACTGTGTGTAGCTACGGCGGCCAATTTCGATGCAGTTATCAAAACCTCTATGGGGTATGGGGTTCCTCATAGGACTTGCACCCTCCCGTTCTCAGGAAACTCACATTGAGATGTACGTCAGCAGATTAACACATCAGAGAGGAAGGGAGAGGGAGCGAGAGAGAGAGAGAGAGAGAGAGAGAGAAACATCGATGATGAGAGAGAATCATGGATCGGCCGCCTCCTGCACGCCCCCTACTGGGGATTGAGCCCGCAGCCCTGGGCATGTGCCCTTGACCGGGAATCGAACCCGGGACCCTTCAGTCCGCAGGCTGATGCTCTATCCAGTGAGCCACACCGGCCAGGGCTCGATTGTTTTTTAAATAAGGGGGATGTAAACTTTAGAGGAGGAAGTGTTTGCCAGGAATGTTGCCCCCTCAGAGGATGTTGGGTGTTATCTTTGTGGGATGGGAGTAAGGACTCCCTCCTTCATTGGCTTTTAAAAATGTGGCTGTCCATTGGGCCCCACAGACACCCTGTCCATTGGGCTCCACACAGACACCCTGTCCATTGGGCCCTACAGACACCCTGTCCATTGGGCCCCACAGACACACCCTGTCCATTGGGCCCACAGACACCCTGTCCATTGGGCCCCACACACACACCCCATCCATTGGGCCCCACACACACACCCTGTCCATTGGTCCCCACACACCCTGTCC
>NW_005368321.1:0-4544 GCF_000412655.1 Myotis brandtii | reverse complement strand
CATGATTCTCTCTCATCACGGATGTTTCTCTCTCTCTCTCCCTCTCCCTTCCTCTCTGAAATGAATAAAAATATGTAAAAAAAGCACATTTTTTTAAATGACAAATGTCACCCCCCTGACTACCTTGATGTGCGTGGTTGTCCGATCCTAGGACCCGTGGACAAAAGCCGCTTCCACCGGCATCCCCAACTGTACGGGGGGGCGGGGGGGGGTCCCCACAGCACCTTCCTTGTGTTGCAAAGAGGATGTTATCTGTCTGTCAATCTCTCCCAGCGCCAATGAGACCGTGAGGTTTGTGAAAAGGTACGTGATGGTATCTGACAGCTCCTGGCAGCCGGGCAGCTGAGCCCCAGACAAAGATCTCTCCCTCTCTCCCCGGATCCAAGATTGAATTTGGGCCGGAACACGGGCCTCATTTAAGCGGCAATTAGGGCGCCTGATAGACTGCAGGAGCTCGTCGAGGGGGGCTGGGGGGGGAGGGTATTAAGTAAACTGCTGGTTAAAACGCCCATATATCATCCCCGGGGCCCCTAATTGGCTTCCTGTTCCGGCCGGCGTTGGGCGTTTTCGGGAGAAATTACGGCCCTTTGGAGCTCAACCCCGTTGCAAATGCAATCCATCAAAAATCCACGGGTATTTTTTTTAGCTAATTTTGATGGGGACGGATTGGAGGCCGCGGCCTGCGAAAGGGCTCGCGATTCCAGTTCCTGACCTATCCCTCTCCCTTCCTCTCTGTAAAAAAAAAACCAAACCAATAAAATATATTTTTAAAAAAAGAGGATGTCGAACCCGTTGCCCGTGGAACTGGGGGTCCCCAGTTTGGGAAAACAGCCTCATCCCTCACACGAGGCCTGACCCCAACTTTGCAGGAGATTTCAGGCTTTTCTCCAAACCCTAACCCAGCCCGGCTTGGAGTTAAAAGTCTGGGGCCCCCCTCCAGGCGGCGAAACCCGGTCCACAGACCCACCCGGGGGAGCCCGGTTGCCCCCTAATTAATATTGATGGACAGATAAACACGGGGAAGAGGCGACCTCGGCCGCTGGTGCCTACACCGTGGTCAACGCGGGGCCAGGGCCGGACCCCCGAGAAGAGGAACAAACACACGTCGCCCCAGACGCCTCCTGGGGGTGGAGCTGTCATATTTCATAACATTTGTGGTTTCCGGGCAGCTGCACCTCGTTAAACAAGGCCACGCGGTCGGCGATGGTGACGGGGTGTCGTGTGGGGGGGGGGGTGCGGGGTGTGGGGTTGGGGCCCTTGACCGCTGGGACCTCCTGGTTCATAGGTCGACGCTCAACCCCTGAGCCACGCCGGCCGGACAGCTACCCCTGTTTTATTATTATTATTATTATTATTATTATTGCCATGGAGGGCGTCGTTGTTGTTGCTGGGAGTGACCGGCATCGCTCAGAGCAGCTGTGTGTGTGGTCTTGGCCGTGACCCCGGTCCCCGGGGGGGCAGCCCACACGGCCGCTTTCGTAGATCCGGGGTCCGCACCCCGAGGGGCCCACTCTCTCTGAGGTGGAAAGTGCAGTGGGTGGGGTTCTGGCCCCCCAAAAAGATGTGTTCACGTGTTGGCCCCCCATAGCGGTGACGTGTCTGGAAATGGGGTCTTTGCAGATGCGGTGGAGTGAAGGCTCGGAGACGAGGCCGTTCTGGGTCAGGGGGGGCCTCCCTCCAGGGACAGGGTCCTTGTCGGACACAGAAGAGGAGACGCAGACACAGAGGAGCAGCCACGTGCCCTGGGACACCCGGTCTCCAGGATCGACAGGAGGGAGTGTGGCCCTGGGACACCCGGTCTCCAGGATCGACAGGAGGGAGTGTGGCCCTGGGACACCCGGTCTCCAGGATCGACAGGAGGGAGTGTGGCCCTGGGACACCCGGTCTCCAGGATCGACAGGAGGGAGTGTGGCCCTGGGACACCCGGTCTCCAGGATCGACAGGAGGGAGTGTGGCCCTGGGACACCCGGTCTCCAGGATCGACAGGAGGGAGTGTGGCCCTGGGACACCCGGTCTCCAGGATCGACAGGAGGGAGTGTGGCCCTGGGACACCCGGTCTCCAGGATCGACAGGAGGGAGTGTGGCCCTGGGACACCCGGTCTCCAGGATCGACAGGAGGGAGTGTGGCCCTGGGACACCCGGTCTCCAGGATCGACAGGAGGGAGTGTGGCCCTGGGACACCCGGTCTCCAGGATCGACAGGAGGGAGTGTGGCCCTGGGACACCCGGTCTCCAGGATCGACAGGAGGGAGTGTGGCCCTGGGACACCCGGTCTCCAGGATCGACAGGAGGGAGTGTGGCCCTGGGACACCCGGTCTCCAGGATCGACAGGAGGGAGTGTGGCCCTGGGACACCCGGTCTCCAGGATCGACAGGAGGGAGTGTGGCCCTGGGACACCCGGTCTCCAGGATCGACAGGAGGGAGTGTGGCCCTGGGACACCCGGTCTCCAGGATCGACAGGAGGGAGTGTGGCCCTGGGACACCCGGTCTCCAGGATCGACAGGAGGGAGTGTGGCCCTGGGACACCCGGTCTCCAGGATCGACAGGAGGGAGTGTGGCCCTGGGACACCCGGTCTCCAGGATCGACAGGAGGGAGTGTGGCCCTGGGACACCCGGTCTCCAGGATCGACAGGAGGGAGTGTGGCCCTGGGACACCCGGTCTCCAGGATCGACAGGAGGGAGTGTGGCCCTGGGACACCCGGTCTCCAGGATCGACAGGAGGGAGTGTGGCCCTGGGACACCCGGTCTCCAGGATCGACAGGAGGGAGTGTGGCCCTGGGACACCTGGTCTCCAGGATCGACAGGAGGGAGCGTGGCCCTGGGACACCCGGTCTCCAGGATCGACAGGAGGGAGCAGGGCCCTGGGACACCCGGTCTCCAGGATCGACAGGAGGGAGCAGGGCCCTGGGACACCAGGTCTCCAGGACGGACAGGAGGGAGCAGGACCCTGGGACACCCGGTCTCCAGGATTGACAGGAGGGAACGTGGCCCTGGGACACCCGGTCTCCAGGATCGACAGGAGGGAGCAGGGCCCTGGGACACCCGGTCTCCAGGATCGACAGGAGGGAGCAGGGCCCTGGGACACCTGGTCTCCAGGATATCGACAGGAGGGATCGGCCCTGGGACACCCGGTCTCCAGGATCGACAGGAGGGAGCAGGGCCCTGGGACCCCTGGATCTCAGACGCCTGGTCCCCAGGACAGAGAGAGGATGAATGTCTGGGTTTAAGCCCCCTGGTCTGGGTTCATTTCTCACGGCCACCCCAGCAATGCCATACAGAACGGGGTGCGCTCTATGCCTTTTGCAAACCGTGGCCCCGTGGTTTCCATGACGGGAAGCCTCCCGCCCCTACGGGCAACCTGGACGGGGCGGCACTCAAGCCCCCAGAATCCACCAACGTCGAAGCCGAGAATGACCGCACCCCACGGACACCCTCTGGCCCACACTCCTGGGTCTCCTCCTGGCGTTGCCATGGGTGCTGGTCTGGTCTGGAAGTGAGCGGGGGGGCACCCCAAGAGCTCAGAAGACCCCATCATAGATCTCGATCTGGGTGACACGAATATGTGTCTTTCAAACGTCCCTCTGGCCCATTCCAAACCGTTTCGAACCCAAAACACTTGTCCAAAAGCCCGTAGGCACCCCGATGTCCGTTATTGAGCAAGATCTGGGAAGACCCAAGTGCCCATCAGCAGAAGAGCGGACAGAGACGCGGTGGTGCGGTCAGTCCCCCAGTGGAATATTACTCGGCCATGAAAAAGGAACAGCTGTTACCACTGGCCGTGGCATGGGTGGGCCTCGCGGGTTTATGCTCTCACTGAAGTCAGCCAGACAGAGAAAGACGGGTCCCCTTGTGTGTGGAATCGAAAGAACAAAATGGATGAATAAAACCATCTTCTTCATAGATATATCAGCGGTTCTCAACCTGTGGGCCGCGACCCCTTTGGGGGTCGAACGGCCCTTTCACAGGGGCCGCCTGAGGCCGTCGGAAAACACATCTATAATCACATATTGATTTTTGTGATTGATCACTGTGCTTTCATGATGTTCCATTTGTAACCATGAAATTGGGGGTCACCACAACATGAGGATCTGTGTTAAAGGGTCGCGGCGTCAGGAAGGTTGAGAACCACTGATATAAATGTATACCCTCAGCCCGGCCAGCTCAGGGGTTGAGCGTCGACCTACGAACCAGGAGGTCACGGTTCGATTCCCGGTCAGGGCACAGGCCCGGGTTGCGGGCAACTTGATCTTTAAGGGGGGCCATTCGAGAATGAGTTCTGGACAGCGAATTTTTTGCATTTCTGACGGTTCCAGGGGCCTCATGTACAGTATATCAACATCTGCTGAGACACATTCAGGCATTTCCGTTCTCTGTTACATGTTTTCAAACTTTATCTGCTGTTTTTTTCACGTCACTTCATATTATTGTTATTTTTTTAACAATTTCTTAGTGATTTCTTCCTCAGTCCTTGCACAGTCCTTCCATTCTTTTTGCTTAAACCACGTTCATGGCCTTTTAGGGTTCCTCCGTGAGAATAGGAGTTCA
>NW_005368320.1:0-903 GCF_000412655.1 Myotis brandtii | reverse complement strand
AGGAGAAGGAGAAGGAGAAGGACTCCCAAGCTAGAACGCCTGCCTCCTTCAGTGAAGGGAAAAATAAAGTCCAAAGCCATAATATCATCAGGTGATGATTCTTGGGATGAGGATAAACTGAAGATGGCTGATGAAGGCCATCCCCGCAACAGCAACAGCGACTGGGCCAAGGGTGAGCCGCGGAAGGCCCGAGCCTCTTCCGAGAGCAATTCAGAGGAGAACCAGGATAGGTCGGGCAGTGAGGGGGGCAGTGCCCGCGCCCCCGAAGACAGCGGTCAGATGAGGGATCAGACAGCGACCCGCGTCCAGGAGGAGGCCCTGGAAGAGGAGGCCCTCGGGGTCCGAACAGTCGGACAATGAGTCTCTGCAGTCTGGGAGGAGCCCCGGCTCGGAGGTGGACTCTCGGCCGGCTTCCCCGAGTGCTGAGTCAGAGCGAGATTCGGAGAGAGGATCTGATAACGAGGGTTCTGGCCGAGGTTCCGGAAACGAGTCAGAACCAGAGGGATCCAACAATGAGGCCTCGGATCGGGGCTCAGAACATGGGTCAGATGATAGTGACTAGGTTTTATTTCATAAATAAGCATCTCTGGAGGAAACTTGTTTAATATAGGAAGCTGTATGAAAAGTGTTTCAAATGTTTAGTCAAACAGTTGTGACATTTTTCCTCAGGCTATAATATTTTTGATCTGTTTGTATATTGCTAAGCCCCAAGCGACATTTCCCGTGTGAGAGTCCAATATTTGAATCTCTTGTGCAAGTGAAGAGTGTGACTATTCTTCATGATGGTACAGTCGCACCTATCATATGTGAAAACTGCAGTAAAGATAAACCCGATGCTAAACCATTCCTACAAGGTCTGACTGAACCTGGCAGAGTCTCATGCTGTTTGTGTTAAGCAGCATC
>NW_005368319.1:0-498 GCF_000412655.1 Myotis brandtii | reverse complement strand
CACACTGAGCAGGTACAAGGCCCAGGCACTGGCCTCAATTCCCCTCACTCCGGAACCAAGGCCACTGCTTCGGCCTCTGAGGATGCGGAGCCCGGGGCTGGTGACCTCCAGGACTTGTCCCCGGTGACAGAGCCACAGACAGCAGAGCAGACGGGGCTCACCTGTGTCAGGAAGGTCTCCACGCTGTGGAGGATGCGCCTCTTCCCAGATCACAGTGGGCAGCTCAGCGCAGGCAGAAGCACCCGCCCAGCCCACAGGGGATGGTGCCCAGGGCCAAGGGGCACCATGATGGGGAGAGTGTGGGGAATTCAAAGCAGGGCAGGCATGGCGGCCTCCCAGGGCTATGGGTGTTCACACAAGCGATCACAGGACTACCCTGTGGCCTGTGCTGACGGAGAGACACAAGCAAAGGAAAACGGGGTGTGGGCAGAGGGGACCCTGACCCTCAGGGACAAGCAAAAGCCCCTGTGGGGGGAGGCGGGGGAGGTCAGAAGGCAT
>NW_005368318.1:3876-4910 GCF_000412655.1 Myotis brandtii | reverse complement strand
TTCAGGAACATATGCTTTCTTTTTCCTTGGGTAAGTATCTAGGAGTGGATAATTTTTAAGAAACTGCCAAACCATTTCCCAAGTGAGTGTGCCATTTTACATCCCCATCAGCAGTGTTTGAGAGTGCCACATCCTTGCCAACACTTCAGCATGTAGCATGGTGTCTTTCAGCCATTCTAAAGGCAGGCGGTACCTCATTGTGGTTTCGGTGTGCATTTCCCTAGTGACTAATGATATGGAAGATTTCTTCATGTGCTTTTTGCCATAACATCTCTTTGTTAACTTGTGTGTTTTTTCATTCTCTTAAAATTATATTTTGAAGAGTAAAGTGTTAAATTTTGATGGTGTGCAATTTATTAATTTGTTCTATGGATTGATTGAAATTTGGTATGGTGTCTAAGAAATCTCTGCCTAACCCATGACTTAAGTTTATCCTATTTTCTAGGAATTTCATAGATTTAGGTTTTACATTTACGTCCATAATCCATTTTGAGTCCTTTTTTTGGTATATGGTACAAAATATAGATAAAATTTTGTTTTTTTATGAATGAATATTCAATTGTTAGCGAGTTAAAAAGTTAAAAGTTATTCTTTCTACACTAAATTATCTTTGTACTTAAGTCAAAATTCTGTTGTACATATATGGCTAGTTCTATTTCTGAATGCTATTGTGTTCCATTCATCAATTTGTCTTCTTTGTGTCAAAACTGCACTGTCTTGATTTCTGTAGCTTTATAAGTCTTAAAACCAGGTAGTGTTAAATTTCTCATTTTGTTCTTTGTGTACAAAGTTGCTTTGGTTATATTAGGACCTTTGCATTTCCAGGTGAATTTTAGAAACAGCCTGTCTACTCTTAGGAAACACACATGCACACACACAAAACAAACCTGCTAGGATTTTGGCTGGGATTGCAGTTACCAGGTGTACTGGTTAATAATGTGGATTTTGTAATCAAAGAAAACATGATAATTTCAAGAGAAACATCAAAAGTGCTTTATTCAAAGTAATGTCCATCGCTAGCTACACATTTCCCC
>NW_005368318.1:0-912 GCF_000412655.1 Myotis brandtii | reverse complement strand
TGAAATAACCAAGTTCTTGAGCGACTGATCTTAATAACCCAAGCTCAAAATGTGAAGGATGTTGTTACTCAGTGTAAGATCTCTCACAGTCTAGCCCCGTTCTCCCTCTCCAGCTTCAAGGGTCATATGTTGCCTTTTCTTTTCTGATCTCCGGGTCATATGTTGCCTTTTCTTTTCCTCTGATCTCCCTTTTCCCCCATACTGCAGGAAGAGCCCCTCACCCATGCTGCACAGCCCCTGTGTTCTGCAAATGCCTCTAAAATTAACCAGCACTGTTAACCAGCACTGCGTGAGAACCTGTGTGCCAGGCCTTTCCCTGGTTTAGTCATTCTTTCACTGAATGCTCACAACCCCAAAGGGTAGATGCATTTGTTATCCCCATTTCATAGATGAGAAAACTGATTTTTAAGTTGAATTTGTTGGGGTGACATTGGTTAATAACAGTTATACAGGTTTCAGGTGTACAATTCTATAATACATCATCTGCATGTTGTATCATGTGTTCAAGTCTCCTTCCATCATCATTAAAGTGCTAGGTAACATGCCTGAAGGCACACACCTAGTCAGGGGGAGAGAAGGACATGTTTCATCCTCCCAAACCCGGGGCTGCAGTGCTTAGTACCAGGGCATGGGTTTTCTAGCTTGTCTCCTTGGCCACCACATGCTTCTCTGGAGGGAGGTCGTGCCATTCTAATATGTGTGTCTACATGGCACAGGGTGGGCATTCTGCAAATGTTTGCTGAATAAATGAATCTTGAGTGGAGTTCTAGGTTTCTTGTTCTAAAACTAAGACAAAGGGCACGAGCATAATGAAATAAAGAAAGAAATTCTTAAGCCAAATCGCATTATCTTTCAGGTGGAGCAGAGGTAGGGACATTTCATTTACTTGTTGAAACAATCAGATTGGAAAAG
>NW_005368317.1:0-696 GCF_000412655.1 Myotis brandtii | reverse complement strand
AAAAAAAAATGATACGTGAACTGAGCCTTGAAGTGGTCACAGATGAAAGGATTGGCAATAAGGTGGAGGAAAGGGAATTACAGAAGCCACAGAGTGGACATTTGTAAGGCAATGTAGAGGCCACTGCGGCCAAAAGTGGCTGGAGTGTTGTGGACTGAAGGGAAGAAAGACTACAATCAGGGTTTCCATGCAAACAAATGCTGAAAGACACATTTATAATAAACAAGATGGTGTTCTGATGTCCTTTTCACTGTATCCACTAAAAAAAAAAGTACAGGTTGGGGCAAAGTAGGTTTACAGTTGTATGTACATAAAACATAGTTTATTTTTGTGTTGTTACTTATTAATTACCAGAGGCCCGGTGCACGAAATTTGTGGGGCGTTGGGGGGGGGGGGGGGTTGTCCCTCAGCCCGGCCTGCACCCTCTCCAATCAGGGGATGTCCGACTGTCTCTCGCAATCCAGGACCGCTGGCTCCTAACTGCTCCCCTGATGGCCTGATCACCCCTAAACACCTCTGCCTGCCTGCCTGATCGCCCCTAACTGCCTCTACCTTGGCCCCTCACCCAGGACCCAGGATTCCCTCCTCCAGCTGGCTGAAGGCACAAAGGACCCGGGCTTCCCTTCCCTCCCTCTGGCTGGCCTCAGGCACCCGAGACCAGGGCCGGTTTCGCCTGGGCTGGCCGCAGCCACAGGC
>NW_005368316.1:0-306 GCF_000412655.1 Myotis brandtii | reverse complement strand
AGATGTTGAAAAAGCATTTGATAAAATCCAGTACCCAGTTATGATAAAAAATCTCAGCAAACTGGGAATATAGGGAACATACATTAATGTAATAAAGGTCATGTATGACAAACCCACAGAAAACATACTCAATGGGCAAAAACTAAAAGCATTCCCCATTTAGATTGGGACAAGACTGGGATGTCTGCTTTCCCAGTCTTGTCCCAAGACAGATTAAAAGTAAATGGGCTTTCCCAGTCTTGTCCCAAGACAGATTAAAAGTAAAGGGATGGCCCTAGCCGGCTTGGCTCAGTGGATAGAGCATCA
>NW_005368315.1:0-1682 GCF_000412655.1 Myotis brandtii | reverse complement strand
CACCCCGACATTGGAGGGGCCGCATCTCCCTCGGCACAGCTGGGCTGTGGCTGCACCCCGACATTGGCGTGGGTGCCCAGAGGAGCCAGCGTGGGCTCCTGCCGGCCTTACAGTGTTGGACAGGGCCTGTCACTTTATCCCCAGCTTGTGCGGAAAGCGATGGTCTCCTGACCGTTTTCTCAATCAGGAAGGAACAGTTTCATGGGGGAGTTTTTCTCCTCCTTCCCCCATGGATCTCCACATCCGCACAGACGAAGTTGCCAAATCCTATATAATAAAGAGATAATATACAAATTGACTGTCACACCCTCACACAAGATGGCCACCCCAATGTGGGCACAAGATGGCCGGCAGGGGAAGGAGGGCAGTTAGGGGCAACCAGGCCAGCAGGGGAGGGTAGTTAGGTGTGACTGGGATGGCAGCGGGGGCAGTTGGGGGTGACCAGGCCTGCAGGGAGGGCAGTTAGGGGCAACTGGGCCTGAAAGGGAGGGAGGGCAGTTGTGGGGGGACCAGGTCTGTGGGGAAGGGCAGTTAGGGGTGATCAGGACGGCAGGGCAGAGCAGTTAGGGGTGACTGGGAGGGCAGGGGAGGGCAGTTGGGGGCAATTGGGCCAGCAGGGGAATGGTTAGGGGGTGATCAGGTTGGCAGGCAGAAGCAGTTAGGGGAAATCAGGCAGGCAGACAGGCGAGCGGTTGGGATCCAGCAGTTCCAGATTGGAGAGGGTGCAGGCTGGGTTGAGGGACACCCCACCCCCCCCAACAGTGCACGAATTTCATGCACCAGGCCTCTAGTATTATTGATAAAAGCTTGACAAGGGGCAATGCTTGCTGAACCTTCAGGGAGCCGGGCAGTTAATTTAGTCCAATTTAGTATCCAACATTCACACGAGCTTTACGGCAAGATTTTCTTTTTCCAACTAAGAAAATAATGTGGTTTTCCATTAGTGAAAAGTATAAAATATTTCTTGCAAATCTATTGCATGTGAATGACCCCATTTTGAATTTCCCCCTTGTTATGTGGAACTGATTTGGACAGAAAGCTCTAGAATTACAATTCCACTAAGAATTGCTCATGTGTCAGTGCAACTACTGGTTCACAGGATCCCGTACTAGTAGATGATGATCTACTCATAGTCCCATGGCTCTGTGATGAAAGGAAATGTGAAACATCGAATTTTGTAGATTATAGATCAAAGGGTCTTACAATTGTTGGCGGAAATGTTAGCGTATCGAGAACAGCATGTCATGAACGGAGTCTCCAGCTCAGCATCCGGTGCTGGTTTAACCCTTTGCCTGAGTATTACTTGCCAAATTGAGAAAAACAGAGAAGAAAGCCACATCAGATGATTCTGGAGATACTTTCATTTGTAAAGAACAGGTAAGTTAGGCCCGGCCGGTGTGGCTCAGTGGTTGAGTGTCGACCTATGAACCAGGAGGTCACGGTTCGATTCCTGGTCAAGGGCACAGGCCTGGGTTTCGGGCTCCATCCCCAGTAGGGGGCGTGCAGGAGGCAGCCGATCCATGATTTTCTCTCATCATTGCTGTTTCTCTCTCTCTCTCGCTCTCCTTTCTTCTCTGAAATCAATTAAAATATATATTTTTAAAAAAGGAAGAGAGAAGTTAGAAGAGCAGCGATTTCCGGTGTGTAAGTCAGGATGATTGGTGTTGGGGTGGAGTTAATTT
>NW_005368314.1:0-730 GCF_000412655.1 Myotis brandtii | reverse complement strand
CCACCAGGTGTTAGAAATAAGGCGATACCCAAGTCAGGGGTCCTGGTAAAACACAAAACACACCCGGGAGCCAGGCAGCAGGCAGGCATCTTTACTTCCACGGAGAAGGGTGGGGCCACATGGCCTGGATGCAGGTGTACACCAGCAGGTGGTCTGCTCAGACTTATAACCTCTGACACCCGTGACCTGTCCCTTACTCTTGATTGGAGCTCAGGCGCACAGTCTTTCACGATTGGCTAATACAAAGGGAGGGGTTGGGCCCTGCTGTTTCAAGATGGGGGCCCCCAGGGGAGCTGCAAGTCATGCAGCCAACATGGCAGCTGCCAAGTCACACGTGTGGGGGGGATAGTGGGTTCTCAATAGAGGAGTTTTCCTGGTTGCAGCTGCCCCCGTCCTGCCAGGGCAGGGTGACCTTTGAGGACGTGGCCATCGCCTTCTCCCAGGAGGAGTGGGAGCTCCTTGACGAGGCTCAGAGGCGCCTGTACCACGATGTGATGCTGGAGACCTTGGCCCTGATGGCCTCCCTGGGTAAGGCTTTCAAACTCCCCCCGTGCCCTGAGCTGTAGTGTCTGCCCTTCCCTTTCCCCCAGAGCCGGTCTGTCCTCACACCAGGATCAAGGCACGGCTTTCTTCGCCAGGTTCCTGGATGGGTGCTGTGCGTACACCCCTGCATGGGTGCTGTGCTTAGTGGGGTTGAGGTTTGTGCATGGACCTCTCCTTCCTTCAAGAG
>NW_005368313.1:343-556 GCF_000412655.1 Myotis brandtii | reverse complement strand
AGCCTGGGTGAGGGGCTGAGGGCCGTTTTCAGCCTGGACACATCCCCTTCAGGGTGGGGGGTCCTGCTTGGGTGCCTGGCTATGGGTGAGGAGAGGCTGATGGCTGTTTGCAGGCTGGCCACAGCCCCCAGCCACCCAAGCTCCCAGTGGAGGCTGGCTGGAAGCAGGTATCTGGGATTTATTTGTCTTCTATAATTGAAACTTTGTTGCCTT
>NW_005368313.1:0-268 GCF_000412655.1 Myotis brandtii | reverse complement strand
CTTGAGTGGAGGCCACAGCCGGCCAGGGCAGGTGGGAAGCTTGGCTTCCTCCATCGCTGGGGCAACCAAGCCTCCAGCTTGCTCCAGCTCCGTGGCTGCTGGCCGCCATCTTGGTTGAGTTAATTTTCATATAGTCACGCTGATTGGCTGGTGCGCGTGGCTTGGGCATTGCATGTTTCTCTTTTATTAGATTATATAGATTAATTGAGCATAATGTGTTGGGTTGATTTATGGGGTCTCTATTCTGTTCCATTGATCTATATGTCTG
>NW_005368312.1:301-739 GCF_000412655.1 Myotis brandtii | reverse complement strand
GGCTGGAAGTAACTCACTTCAACAAAACTCTTTTCATATAAACAATATCTATCCTATATAATAAAAGAATATGCAAATAATCAACTGAACAGCAGAACGACCAGTTGCTATGACACGCATGGACCACCAGGGGGCAGACACTCAATGCAGGAGCTGCCCCCTGGTGGTCAGTGCACTTTCACAGAGGGAGCACCACTCAGCCAGAAGCCGACTCACGGCTGGCCAGCGCAGCAGTGGTAGCAGGAGCCTCTCCTGCCTCCGTGGCAGTGCTAAGGATGTCCGACTAACAGCTTAGGCCTGCTCCCCAAGCCGTCAGTTGGACATCCCCCCAAGGGCTCCTTGGCAGCCAGAGGGATGTCTGACTGCCAGATTAGGCCCAATCCCCCAGGGAGTGGGCCTAAGCTGGCAGGTGGACATCCCCCGAGGGGTCCCGGACTT
>NW_005368312.1:0-247 GCF_000412655.1 Myotis brandtii | reverse complement strand
CCGGGCCTCTAGTATATATATAAAAGGCTAATATGCAAAGTGTCCCCTCAGGAGTTCGACCCAGAGACTGGGAGTTCAATCGCTCGTTATGACGTGTGCTGACCACCATGGGGCGGTGTGGAACAAAGGAAGGCTCCAGCCAGCAGCTAGCAGCCAGGGAAGAGAGGCCCTGGCCAGTAGCCGGAAGCCCCTGATCAACCCTGGTCACCCGCCAGGCCTAGGGACCCCACCTGTGCACAAATTTCGT
>NW_005368311.1:0-1035 GCF_000412655.1 Myotis brandtii | reverse complement strand
TTGATCAGCTGCCTCCTGCATGCCCCCTAGTAGGAATTGAGCCCAAAACCTGGGCATGGGCCCTGACCAGGAATCCAACCGTGACCCCTGATTCATAGGTCCATGTTCAACCACTGAGCAACACTAGCTGGGCTCCACTCTCCTCTTACTTTAAAAATTTTAAGATTATTGTTCCAAAACCAACAACCAATTCTCTTCTTCTAATGCCAACTGGGTGTTAAAAAATTCAATTCAAATCTGTCACCTATTGCCTGGAGTTTATGCAGACTCCAACATGTAAGGGTTTGGTCCCACATACTGCTTCCCACTCCAGTCTGGCCCTCATACTCCTGACAAAAGTACTGCTATAAACCTACTATAAATTGAGGTTCCCACAATTCTCTCCTAAAGTTTCATAATTTGAGAGAATGGTTCACAGAAATCAGGAAGACACTTTGTTACATTTACTAGCTTATTATAAAGGACACAAATGAACAGCCAGATAAAGAGGTTTGTAGGACAAAGTCTTGAAAGGTCCTGAGCTCAGGAGCTTTTACTCCATGGAACTGAGGTGCACCACCCTGCCATCACGTGAATGTGTTCATCAATTTGGAAGCTCAGCTAATCTTACTGTTCATATAAGACCCGAAACAGTAAATTACATAGAAGCAAACATAGGTACTAAGCTTATGGACCTTGGTCTTAGAGAAGATTTTATGAATTTGACCCCAAAGACAAGGAAAGTAAAGGCAAAAATAAATGGATGGGACTATATTAAACTAAAAAGCTTTTGCACACACACAAAAAAAAAAAACAAAAAAAACAGCAACCAACTGGATGGGAGAAGATATATTTGTAAACATTAGTTCCGACAAGGGTATAATATTCAAAATATATAAAGAACTCATACAACTCAACACCAAATAAATAATTCAGTTAAAAAATGGGCAGACGACCTGAACAGACACCTCTCCCAAGAAGACATACAAATGGTCAACAGATATATGAAAACTGCTCAATTCACTAGTTATTAGGGAAATGCAAATCAAAACTACA
>NW_005368310.1:0-720 GCF_000412655.1 Myotis brandtii | reverse complement strand
GGCTGCCTCCTGCACGCCCCACACTGGGGTTGAGCCTACAACCCGGGCATATGCCCCATTGAACCTGGGACCCTTCAGTCTGCAGGCCGATGCTCAATCCACTGAGCCAAACTGGCTAGGGTTATTTGTGTTTTCTTTTGTTTGTTTGTTTTGTTTTTTTATCAAGAAAGAACTATAGTCCTGGCCGCTGTGGTTCAGTTGATTGGAGCATTGTTTTGTGCACCAAAAAGAAAGGTTGCTGGTTCCATTCTCAGTCAGGGCACTTACTTAAGTTGTGGGTTCAATTCCCGGTCGGGGTGCTTACCGGAGAAAACTGGTTGGTGTTTTTCTCTCACATTCATGTTTCTCTCTCTTTCTCCATCTCCCTTCCTCTCTCTCTAAAATCAATAAAACATTTAAAACACAATGAACTTAATTGACACATCATAATCATTCAAAGTGTATCGTTTACATTAGGGTTCACTCTTGATGTTATAAATTCTTTGGGTTTAAGCAAATGCATGATATATTTATCTCTATAGTATCAAATAGAGTATTTTCACTGCTCTGAAAATCTTCTGTGCTCACCCTATTTATCTGTGCAACCCTACGCCTTTGGCAATCACTGATGTTGTTATTATTTCCATAGTTGACTTTTCTAGAATCTCATGTTGTTGGAACTATACAGTATGCAGTCTTTTCAAATTGACTTCTTTCACTTAGTAAAATGCATTTCAGTTT
>NW_005368309.1:0-790 GCF_000412655.1 Myotis brandtii | reverse complement strand
CCACGGCTCTATGGCATTTGACTATTTTTATTTGTTTGTTTTTTAAAGTAAAGTATTCCAGGAACTTCTGGCCTGTTGAGGTGCATCATGACTTTTACTCTGTTCACTTTCCATAAACTTTTTGTTTTGTTTTATTAATTCTCACCCGAGGATATTTTTTCCGTTGATTTTTAGAGAGATTGGAAGGGAGGAGGAAGGGAGGAAGAGAGAGAGACAGAGACATTGATTAGCTATCTCCTGCACATGCCCCCGACTGGGGTGGGGGATCAAACCTGCAACTCAGGTATGTGCCCTTGACTGGAAATTGAACCCGAGACCCTCTGGTTCATAGGGCAATGCTCTAACCACTGTTTCATGGGCCAGGACAATTTTTTTTTTTAAACAGGAGAAAAACTTTAATACATGCACAAGGAAAATTCATGTAAGCATAAAAATTCCCTTCATAAAACTTTCTGTTAAGGGTTTTGGGCTTCTCTTTTTTTATTTTTTCTGTTCTCCAATACTAGTGACTGTCCTTCACAGTTAAGCTATGTCATCCTGTTACAGTGTGGGTTCTGATTCTTTACAGTGGACAGGTCTGTGGTGAAAACCAGGCCCAGATACACCAGGAAAGGATACAGTGCCTAGAGAGATCCCTACCATCCCTCTTCAAGAAAGAGGATTCTCAGAGATGCCACAGGGAGTGGACCTTATAGCCCAGTGGCTAGGAGAGTCCGCTTGGGGATCACACTGCCTGAGTGTGAAACCTGGTTTAATTATTTACCAGGTGTGTGACCTTGGGCAAGTTATT
>NW_005368308.1:0-789 GCF_000412655.1 Myotis brandtii | reverse complement strand
TTTTTCCACAGAGGATGTGAAAAACCTTATTTCTCACTGCAGAGTGTGCGCAGAGGTGAAACCAAGATTCTACAGGCCACCATGTGGCAAATTGATTAAAGCCACACAACCATTCGAACGCCTGAGTGTGGACTTTAAAGGTCCGTTGCCATCCACCTCTCGCAACAAATATTTATTAACCATTGTAGACGAATACTCCCGTTTTCCGTTCGCGTTTCCATGTCCGGATATGTCTGCTTCGACGGTTATCAACTGTCTGCGTAACTTATTTACTTTATTCGGAATGCCAGCTTATATTCATTCTGACCGGGGTCCATCTTTCATCTCCGAGGAGTTGAAAAACTTCCTCCATGAAAAAGGTGTTGCGACCAGTAGGACCACGGGCTATAACCCACAAGGAAACGGACAAGTTGAACGACTCAATGGTACATTATGGAAAGCAATTCTGCTTGCCTTGAAATCTCAAGGATTAGAGGTCAAACATTGGGAGACAGTACTAAACGACGCTTTACATTCCATTCGTTCTCTGTTATGTACATCAACGAATTGTACACCACATGAGAGAATGTTCACGTTCAACCGAAAGTCTACATGTGGTACTTCTCTTCCCACTTGGCTCACTACACCCGGACCAGTATTGCTGAAGAACAACAATCGTCCTTCAAAGTACGACCCGGTGGTAGAAGAGGTTGAACTCCTCGACTGTAACCCTGACTATGCCCTTGTTCGTTTACCAAACGGGAGGGAAGAAACAGTGTCTGTTAAACACCTCGCTCCACGAGAATTTAC
>NW_005368307.1:0-956 GCF_000412655.1 Myotis brandtii | reverse complement strand
CTGAAATCAATAAAAATATATTTTTTTAAAAAGAGCAGGATTTTAAAAAAATCTGTGGTTAATCAGTATAATGTGGAAGAATGTACTCCTCCTACCCCCCTCAATGCCCCATGGCTGTGAGGTCGCCAAGCGAAGGCGCGCAGGAGGTGCGCGAGCTGCCAGATGCCCCCGGGAACCGCACGGATGCGCGATGTTTGCTGCCTCCTTGTCGATCGAACATCTCAGGCCTGTTCTCGCTGTCCTGCTTCGAATTCCTCCCCCTCTCTAACAGGCATTTAAAAACCAACCCACTCCCCACCCACGTCCCAAAGCAGAGGAGCCAACTGATGACTCCATCGCGACTTCCCTTCGATGAACGACGGCCAGTATCCACCCAGCTGCTCAGGCCAAACAATCAGATCCTTGGTTCTGCTCTGCCTCCCACCGCAGGACCCCACACAGGCCCCTCCCTCTCTTCTTCCGAGACACTTGCCGGCCCTCCTCTCTCCGCCCCCCTCTCTCCGCCCGCTCTGCTCAGGGCCCGCTTGGCCACCAGGACTGTTGGCCTGGAATTCTGGCAGGAGCGCCTCCTGGTCCTGCTCCTTCTCTGGTCCCTTTAACCCACCCTTCAAATACAGCCAGTGATTTTTTTAAAAATTATTTTTAAAAATATTTTTATTGATTTCAGAGAGGAGGGGAGAGGGGGAGAGAGAGAGAAACATCAATGATGAGAGAGCATCATGGATCGCTGCCTCCTGCACGCCCCACACTGGGGATGTGTCCTGACTGGGAATTGAACCCTGACCTCCTGGTTCATAGGTCGACAATCAGCCACTGAGCCACGCCAGCGGGGCCAGCCAGTGTTCTTAAAAGCAAATCACATGCAGCCAGCCCCTTGCTGGAACCACCCTCCACCCCATGAAGGCTTCCCCACTGCACTCGCAGCGGTTCTCAACCTGTGGGTCGCCAACCTGTGG
>NW_005368306.1:1589-2517 GCF_000412655.1 Myotis brandtii | reverse complement strand
ATCCTCTATGGCATGCTCACATCCTAAAGTCTAGTTTCCTTCCATTATTTTCCGTTCCTTATATTTGACTTCCTTTGCCTAATTTGACCACTCCCCCACCCCCTTACTGCTCTGGAAAGCAACAGTCTGTTGTCTTTATGAGTTTGTTTTTATTTTGTTTTGTTATTTCCTTTGTTACTTCTTTGCTGTATATTCCACATAGCGGTGAAATCATAGGGTTTTGGTCTATTTAGTTCGTCTTATTTCACTTAGATCCATCCATGCTGTCACAGATGGCAATATTTCATCTTTATTTGCTGAGTAGTATTCCATTGTAGATATGTAACACAACTGCTTTATCCATTCATTCTCCAATGGACAGTTAGATTGTTTACATATCTTAGCTATTGTAAATAATGACGTAGTGAACATAGGGGTACATATATCTTTTCAAGATAGTATTTTCATATTCTTCAGATAAATGCCCAGAATAGAAATTGCTAGATCATATGGTAGCTCTATTCTTCAATTTTAAAGGAACCTCCATACTGTTTTCCATAGTGGTTGCACTAATTCACAACCCTACCAACAGTGTATGAGGAGTTCCTGTCCTCCACATCCTCACCAGTGCTTGTTATTTTTTTTTTTTTTTTGCTTTTTTATAATAGTCATTCTAACAGGTGTGAGATGATATCTCATTGTGATTTTCATTCCAAAGATTCTCTTAGTCCATTAGCACTGGTAGCTACCTATCCATTGCAGTATTGGAGGCTCCACTAAGTTCAAAAGTAGCTTTCAAAGACACATGAGTATTCTTGACTCCAAGAATCTTCTGACTTCTTCCTTTCCTAGCTCTGGTCTCTGAAGACATTAAGTCCCCTTTCTCTCTCTCTCTCTCTCTCTCTCTCTCTCTCTCTCTCTCTCTCTCTCTCTCCCTCCCTCTCTCATA
>NW_005368306.1:0-815 GCF_000412655.1 Myotis brandtii | reverse complement strand
AAAAAAAATCTAAGCCTTTAATTCTCTGTATTAAACTCATTCCTGCTCAAATTATCTGGGGTAATTTCTGTTTTCTGGGATGAATCCTGATTGCAAAAGTCTGCTTTGCTTTTTGTAATTAAAACCATCTAATGAATCACCACCTTACAGGTATATATTTCATATGTGATTATATAATCATATTCTTTAATAATATGAATGGCAAATTATAATGGGAAGATAGGTGAAAAAAATGGGTGAATAGATTATGCAATTTATTTTTTTATTATTTTTGTTATCATTATTTACATTAGAGAACTATTTCCAAGCCCAATTAAGAAGGAATCAGAGTATATTATAACCCCCATGATTTTAACTTATAATACCTCAAATTTAATATTTTTAAACACTTCTAAATTACTAAAATGCTATATACCAATTAAATTTAAGCAAAAAATAAAAATTAGTTTGCTAACTAAAGTTTGCTAAAAGCACTTAGTAGCTTGTGCTCACTGATTTCTTCCTAAGTAGTAGTATTTCCTTGAGCAGCTAAAATAAAATTATATTGTCCACTGCTCTTATACACACTTCCAACATCACACAGTTTAAGGTTTGGAAATTTTTAAACCAGATAACATTGGCTGCTATAGAAGACAAAGGTTTATCTTAATTACCACCCAAACATAATCCAAATGGAAAATGAGAGTTATCAAATATTTATCACTTTTACACTTCTTTGTTAAGCATATACAATATGTAACTGGATTTTCCCTCTAAATATTTCCTCAGCATTTTCACAATAGCTCTTAGTGGATCTCTCTGCAAAAGTCTTTCTT
>NW_005368305.1:3390453-3407154 GCF_000412655.1 Myotis brandtii | reverse complement strand
AAGTATTTTGATACATTTGATGAGTTACCCTATTGCAGAAACAAAAACTCCCACCAGTGAGAAGTTTTAATGTATAGCACCAGAATTAGTGCGTACATTTGACTTAAGCATCAGTATAAAACAAAAAGCCTAAAATAGAGTAATTAATAAATAAATATTTATTCTTACATAAAAGAATTCCAGAAGTCCACGGTACAAGACTGGTGTGGCCCCGCCATGATGATCAGAGGCACAGGCTTTTTCTATCTCATTGCTCCAGCATCCAAGGTTTTACTGACTTTGGTCTTCAAGTATGAGAAGGCCACTCTCATGTCCTACATGCTTCCCAGGTTCCTGGAATGAAGGAAGGACAGAGAGAGATAGAGAGAGCACTCTCTAGAGCAATTTGCCAATATATGACCTGTAATCAATACATTAGCCATACCTGAAATCTCATCATCACAATGGCCTCCACACATCATTTGCTAGAACTTTATCACATGAGACAAACCTAGCTGCGGTCTGCTAGGCAACATAGTACTTATGGTTAAGGATATGGTATTGTGTACTTTAAACTAAAGTTTTAGATCTCATATTAAATATTCTTCCCAAACACACACACACAAACACAAAAAAATTGTTGAGGTGATGGACTTTTTTAGTAACTTCATTGTGATGATAGCATCATAAACATATGTAATATATACACATCCAGACACATCAACATATATACATTAAATACATGCAATTCTTTTTTCTATAGATTACAACTCAGGATAAAAGGATCAGGTCTCTTAGATGCATTTTCATTCATAAAAATTCAGAGAAAAATGTTACTAAGGAGGAAGAAATTGTATCTTTCAGTTGACATTTATCAGTTTCTGCACTATTAAATAACAGTAAATTATATTTCTTTAAAATATTTTAAATGTCATATATCTGCTACTATTTCATTTAATTTCATTAATTATTATAAAGTTAAGTAGTTAGTAATAGGTTTAATAGTCACTAGTGTTTCTTCCTGTCTTTATTTATCAGAAAGTATTAATTTAGGAGAAAATCTTGAGAGACAAATCAAGGACCAAAAAAAACCACAACAGCTGTCATTCCACCGATGATGGTTGGATGGTAGGAGGAAATTTGCTATGTGGTTAGAAAAGAGCCAGGTGTAGATACAGAGTAAATGATCATTATGGGACTTATTTTGTGAAGAACAAAAACATATAAGTCACTGTTATGTAAAAACTGTAAATTCCCTGTTACTGTCATTTCTGTGATGTAAGCCACTGTATCTCTAGAAGGACCATGTTCAAAAGTAACTATATTATCAGAGAAAGAAAATTATTAGCACATTTTCATGAATTAATTTATTGTTTAAGTATCCGCTATACGAAATGATTAGACTCTCAGGATTTGTACTAAAGTAAATCATGACAAAGGAAGGGAGAACAAAATATGGAGACCTGCTCAAGGTAATTCATAATATGGTCTCCCCCAGTTCTACCAGGGATTTATGTGCTTAAGTCAAGTGGCGTCCCAAGGATACAGTGATTCTGAAGATTAATTTTCAAACTTTATTAAATCATCCTTGAATAGAATACACCATAAATTCCTATCCTTGTTTATTCATCTTCACCTGAGAATATTTTTTCTCATTGATTTTTAGAGAGTGGAAAAGAAGGAGGGAGAGAAGGAGGAAGAGAGAGACAGAAAGAGAGAGAGAGAGAGAGAGAGAGAGAGAGAAACATCTACCAGTATGTGAGAGAGTCACATTGATTGGTTGCTTCCCACATGCACACTGACCTGGGCTGGTGATGAAACCTGCAACCCAGGTAGATATGTGCCCCTGACCTGGAATCGAACCTGGAACCTTTTGCTGTGGGGACCTACACTCTAACCACTGAGAACACCAGCCAAGGCTCCCTTTAATTTTTATATGGTGAGTTAAAAACACTCCAAGTATACAGCTATTGTTGAAGCAAAGCATTTTCAAAAATATAAGTATATTTTTGTATAAAGTTACTTGAAATGAACAACTTTTAAGTATTTTAATACATTTGATGAGTTTCCCTATTGCAGAAACAAAAACTCCTACCAGTGAGATTTTTAATCTATAGCCTCAGAATTAGTGCATACATTTGAATTAAGCAGCAGTATATAACAAAAAGCCTAAAATAGAAGTATTTACTTAATAAATGTTTATTTTTATATAAAAGGATTCCAGAAGTGCACGGTACAAGGCTTCTGTGGCCCCTCCAGGACTATTAGAGACACAGGCTTTTCTCATTGCTCCAGCACCCTAGGTTTTACTGACTTTGGTCCTCAAGCACTAGAAGGCCACTCTTAGTGCTTCTGCAAGAACTGGGGAATCCATAGCAAGTCACCATGACTAACTTCTGTGAGGATTTCACTAATTTATTAATAAATTAAGAAAAATGTTTTTTTAAGTACTGTGTTATCTATCTCCATAAACATAGGGGAATGTGGCATAATGAATCCAAATAGGTGGAAACCACAATACCAAAGGCAAGAAATAATGAGAATCAAATGTTGTTGCAACCTCATATCTAGTTAAGAATCATACAATTTGATCCAGAATCTAGGCTGCCAAACTAAAGAAAAACAACAACAACAACAACAAAAACACAAGTAAAATAAAAGCAAACAACCTAGAAGAATTTTTTTTCTATTGACTTGTACAGCTGAACTTTTCTTCAGAGCTATCTTTGCAGACTTATCAGAGTCTTGAGATGAACAAAGTTTTTAATCTTAACAGAGTCCAGTTAATAAAATTTCATTCTATGTTTACTTCTTTTTTATTATATTAAATGGGTATTTGCCTACTCCAAGATGATGAAAACATTCTCCTATGTTTTCTCCTAAAAGATTTATTTTTTACCTTTTACATGTAGATCTTCAATTCCTCTGGAATTTATTTCAATGTATGAGGTGAGTTAGTGGCCAAACTGCACATTTTTTTCTTATGTGTGTATCCAATTGAACAGCCCTCTTTAGTCAAACGGCCACCTTGTCCTTAGTACTTCAGTGCCTCTTTGGTCACATATCAGAAGACTCTGCATACCTATCTCTATTTCTGGACTCTTATTCTGTTCCACTGGTAATTGTCATGTATTGCACTAATAAAACATTTTGCAATTTCTAGCTTTATAAAAGGTCACTCACCTTACTTTTACTTGTCAAGTATGCATCTTTTGTTTGTTTTAGGTGAGAGAGAGGGGGGCATTTATGAAATCCTATATAATAAAAACCTAATATGCAAATTGTCCCCTCAGGCAGGTGGTTGATCAAGAGTTCGACCAGGAGACCGGGAATTTGACCACTTGCTATGACATGCGCTGATGATCAGGTGGGCAGCACAGAACATGGGGGGCGCTGGTGATGCAGCCCTGGCAGTGGGCAGCAGTAGAGGCACTGCTGGCCCCTATGGGCCCTGACGAGAGCGGGACCATGGTGGGATGGGGAGCAGGTGAGCGGGCAGCGCCAGGCCAAGGAGGGTGTGAGCAGGGGCCCGATCGCCCCACTGATCACCCAGCAGATGGCGACCAGCAGCAGCAGTGGGGTGGGGGGCAGGGCCACCGCCTGGCTCCCAGGCACTGAGGGAACTGGGTGGGGACCCGATCACCCTGCCAATTGCCCCACAAGTGGTGACCAGTGGCGGCTCTGATACTTTCATTACAGAGAAAGGGCAAATAGCAATATTAAAATATTTCTTCTAATTATTTTTTTTCCAATGTGCATGAATCCGTGAAATGGGCCACTAGTAACTAATAATACTGTGCTAGATGCAGGGTATTAAAATCAAATAATATCCTTATCCATGAACAATTTACAGTCTCCTTAAGAGGTTATGCTTCCCTCTATGTGGATTGGAAGAGCATAACCATAGGCATAGAGGGTAGAAGCTGAGAATTTTTAGGAATCACAGGAAGTTCTGATGAAACTTTATCTTGCTAGCTATAGAGAATCACTGAGAAATGTAGAGAGAAGAAATATATTCAGATTAGTATCATTAAATATTAGACTGGCAGATGAATAAAAGATACTAAAAGTATGCCAAATGGAAAAGAGGGGATGGAGTAGAAGACTTCGGCAATATTTGGCAGGATGTGAAAGGGACAAGTGGGTTTCAGTAGGAGAAAATAAATGTTTATTTACCTGTAAATAAAAGGAAGGCAGTGACAAAACATTGCTCTTTAGGCATACTTTTCCCTAATTTCAGATGACTTCTCAAAAAAAAAAAAGAATTTTCCTCTGCGACTGAAATCCTAGATGTTGCCATGTGGAACCAACATATTTTTACTGTAGACTATGGCAGCACAGTTAGTGTAACATTTGAAATACATTATAGATACACAAAACTCAAGATGTGAGGTTTTATTTAGTGCATATATGTATATATACTGACGATTTTTTATCAGTAGATGCCTGTGAAACTTGTATGTAAATGGAAGCTAAAGATATTAGAATTTAAAAAGAACATTAAATTGGATTAGTTGTCATTTATATCTGTAAGTATATTTAACCAGGATTCAATATTAAATGTTTTGATTTAAGAATCAAAGTAGTATTATCAGCCTGAAGGGGTGACTGTTGAAATGTGGGCTCTACAGAGGGATATCCAATTAGGGTAAAATGATAGAACTTTGATATGTTACTGTAAAAGGAAGGAGTACTAAGGCCTGGAACAATAGGACTTTTGGAGTAATAAGTGCTGTTATTTGTAAGTGGTTCCACTACAGCCTAACCATATCCCTGGAGGAGGTCTTGTGTACACTCCCTTTACTATGGTTTTAAGTTATGTATGGTGAGTGAAAGATCATTATACTTGAAAAGTAGAGTAGCTGTCTTTTGTTAGCAGAAATGAACGTGGGAAAGACTGTCTTGGCTTCAAGTTTCCTGAATTCAATAATGATGAAAACTTGGGAAACCGGGTGAGGCCATGTAACCATCTATGACAAAGTAGGCAAAATCATCATCATCATTGACACAAATAGTAATTCCAGAGTTTTGGCCCTCTAAGTTCTTGGTTTTATCAACAAAACTAATGACAAGATTTCAATGAATGAAGTAATTCACCAATCTATTAAAATATTGCCTGATTTTTATAAGTAGAATATTTATATATCTTTTAGGAAGACACCTGACTACAGTTATTATAGTGGGTATCACAATCTCTTACCTTATTCCCAGATGTAAACTGGTTTATAGCTACATAGGGAGTGTAATCATTTTGAGAAAGGCCTCATCAACATGACCACGAATTTGTACTGAGAACCGTCCTCTAAGCCTTCTCAGGGGAAACTTCACTATTACCAAGATAACTGTGAACTTGGGAAAGTGAAATTTCTAAGTCTTCATGGGGTTATTAGACATTGACCATACCAGTCGAAGCAGTCTTATCAAAGAAAGGGAGTTTATGGTATCTTGGTCCACGTCTATCTTACAATGCTAACACTGGGACTGTTTATCAAGGTTATTCTACACTTGGAAAAGTGAAATACCATCTTTCTTTTTCTCCACTGCCAGATTGTACTGTGGGAATACATATATTAAATAACTTGAAAAAAGAAGAGATTGTATCCCAGACCTATGGCATGAGATCTATTATGGTAGAGTGAACCAAGTGGAAGCTCACCAACACTCCCCCCTCACGCAGACAATCTAGTAATCCAAATAAAAAGCAAACATGTCTAGGGGAATTTCAGATACCTATTTTACTATCAAAGATTTAGAAGATGTGCTCAGCCGGTGTAGCTCAGTGGTTGAGCTTCAAGCCAGGAACCAAGAGGCCACCGCTTAGATTCCTGGTCAGAGCACATGCCCAGTTTGCAGGCTCGATCCCTTGTGGAGGTGTGGAAGGAGGCAGCCAATTGATGATATTTCTCTCTCATCGATGTTTCTCTCTCTCTATCCTTCTTCCTTCCTCTCTCTTTAAAAAAATAAATAAAATATAGTTTTTAAGAAAAGAATTAGAAGATGCAAAGGTGATGAATCATCTCACAACCTTATTAAGTTGACCTGTAGTTATGATTAAAAACACCATGAGTTTTTTTTGGGGGGGAAACCTGTGGAATCAAAATAGTAACTTTTTCCAAATATGTACTTACTGAGATACATTAATAAATTCCTTGGCATGTGATATGCACCTATTTACCTAGCAGGTTATTCCTTTTCAATCCCAGTCAATCTGTGGGGAAGGCCTAAGGCAGGGGTGAGAGCTGGGTGGAAGGAAAAAAGGAGGTGGGGATAGGAGATATCTATAATATTGTCAACAATAAATTTTAAAAAGTGATCATCAGAAGCAGTTTTCTTCTTTAGCAATCATTGACAATAGTATATCTTTAATGCTGTACCTCAGGATGATGTCAATGGTCCTGCATTCAGCCATCATATGGTCTGGAGAGACCTTGACTATCTTTATATCCCAAACTAATCTATTAGAGCACATTGGTTTATTATAGTGATGAAATCACTCAAACTAGATCTAGTGAAAGAAAAGTAGCAAGGGCCTTAGATGACTTACTAAGATATATGAATGCTTGAGAGTAAGAATAGACCTTAAGAAAGTTCAGGGAACTGCCCTATCACTAAATGTTTAGTTGTCCATTAGTCCATTGCAATTAGAGAGAACTGTATTGACATTTTACCACCAACTGTGAAGAAAGATATTTTTGGATTTCGTTAGTAATATAACTCACACTTGTGCATGCTGTGCATTCTTGTGCATTCTTATTATTTTGAATATACTTTTGCCTTCTTGTCCATAGTGCTTCTATCAGTATCACCACTTATGTGCCCAGTGTATATCATGCTAAGTGAAATAAGTCAGAAGACAAAGTTGCTTTATGAGATATAAAACTGAAAGCAACAACTGAACAAACATGACCATCAGACAAACCAAAACTCATAGCCCATTCAATCACTGGTCTTCCCAAGTGCATCATCAATTGGAATTCAGCTGGACTGATATATTGGCTTACTCTGAAGACTACAGTTATAGCAATGGCTAGACAATAAAACTAGACTTTTGAAACCCAGAAGACTCACTTGGGTTCCTCATAGTACTCCCTCATCAATAAGATTGTCCATTAGGAAACTACAGCAGCCAAAAAATCAAAAAAATACAAACAATTTTTTGAGGAGAATGAAGGTTTATTTTTTATTAGTTATTAAAAAAATAATCATGTCCTAGCTGGTTTTGCTCAGTGGATAGAGCGCTGGCCTGCAGATTGAAGAGTCCTGGGTTCAATTCCGGACAAAGGCACATGCCTGGGTTGCGGGCTCAATCCCCAGTACGGGGTATGCAGGAGGCAGCCAATCAATGATTCTCTCTCATCATTGATGTTTCTATCTATATCTCCCTCTCCCTTCCTCTCTGAAATCAATTTAAAAAATCAGTAAATGTAATGGTGGGTTTTAAGGAGAATATGCAGTGGGAAGAATGTTATCAATTAGATATTAGGAACAGCTACGGAGTTGGGGATAGAAGAGTTCTGTACTTGGTTAATTTTTATTTCTCCCTTTTTCTTCTATTTTATATGAAGAGTATTGGCCTGACTTCATTATAACTTGAGTCCTATATGAGAATATGAATACCAAGAAAATTCAGAGCTTATGAGATTTTATATTTCCTCTGATTTATTCACACACACACACACACACACATACACACGGAGATAGGAAGGTGAAAGATACATTCATAGGCAAAAGCAAATAATCATGTGGTTAGTCTTTATCCTATGTGCTTCAACCAAAATTCATTTTTTTGGCCTGTATTCTGACCCCCCACAAAGACTTCAGTTTGGGTTAGGCCAAAAGAAGACACTCCATTATACCCTAAAACAGTGGTCTGCAAACTAATCAGTCAACAGAGCCAAATATCAACAGTACACGCTTGAAATTTCTTTTGAGAGTCAAATTTTTTAAACTTAAACTATATAGGTAGGTACATTGTTATTAACTTAATTAGGGTACTCCTAAGGCTTAGGAAGAGCCACACTCAAGGGGCCAAAGAGCCTCATGTGGCTCGCAAGCCGCAGTTTGCCGACCATGGCCCTAAACACACTCTTAGAAGGTATGTCTTATACTCTCTCTCAGCCTCACTGAGGTTCTGGCAGTCATGTTAGACAATTAAAAGGCTAAGGGCAAAATAAGTGGGTTAAAGGCATTGGCAGAAGATAGTCTTGAACACTTTTTATTTATTATTTTTAAAATTCATTCTGATTCCTTAAATGATGAATTCTCATATTCAACACTTTAGGGAAAATTTCAGTGATTATTCTTTCAAATATTATTTCCTCCATTATCTCTCCATTATCTCCTTCTTAAATTCTGATTAGATATACTTTACTTCCCCCAAATATCATGTCTCTTAATCAACTTAGCTTTAATAGTTTAGGTTATAAGTAATATCTTTAGAGCTACCTTTCAGTTCATTAATTTTTAAAATTAAATTTATTGGGGTGGCACTGGTTAATAAAATGATGTAGATTTCAAGTATAAAGTTCTATAACATCCTATACCAGTGATGGCGAACCTATGACACGTGTGTCAGAGGTGACACGCCTACTCATTTTTTTGGTTAATTTTTCTTTGTTAAATGGCATTTAAATATATAAAATAAATATCAAAAATATAAATCTTTGTTTGACTATGGTTGCAAATATTTAAAAAATTTCTATATTTGACATGACACCAGAGTTAAGTTAGGGTTTTTCAAAATGCTGACACGCCAAGCTCAAATGGTTCACCATCACTGTCCTATACAATAAAGTGGTAATATGCAAATTGACCTCCATGCCCTCACACAAGATGGCCACCACCATGTGGTTGCAAGATGGCCAGCAGGGAAGGGCACTTGTGGGTGATCAGGCCAGCTGGGGAGGGCAGTTGGGGGTGACCAGGTCTGCAGGGGAGGACAATTAGGGCAACCAGGCCGGTAGGAGAGGGCAGTTAGGGGCGACCGGGACAGCAGGGGAGAGCAGTTGGGTGTGACTGGGATGGCAGGGGAGGGCAGTTGGGGGCGACTGGGTTGGCAGGGGAAGACTGTTGGGGGAGATCGGGCCGACAGGGGAACAGTTAGGCATCGGTCAGGCTGGCAGGGGAGTGGTTAGGGGTGATCAGGCTGGCAGGCAGAAGCAGTTAGGGGCAATCAGGCAGGCAGGTAGGCGAGAGGTTGGGAGCCAGCAGTCCCAGATTGTGAGAGGATGCCCACCTGCCTGTTGGATCAGGCCTAAACCAGCAGTCAGACATCCCCTGAGGGGTCCCAGATTGGAGAGGGTGCAGGCTGGGCTGAGGGACACCCCCCAGTGCACAAATTTTGTGCACCTGGCCTCTAGTATCTATACATTACACTAAGTGTTTACCATCCAAAGTCAAATCTCCTTCCATCACCATACATTTGACCCCCTTTACTTTTACTACCTTCTCCCTGCCCCACTTCCCCTCTGAAAACCACGATACTGTTATCTGTTTCTATGAGCTTGGGTTTGTTTGTCTTATTTGTTCATTTGTTGCTTTCAGTTTTATATCCTACATATGAATGAAATCATATGGTTCTTGACTTTTTCTTCTGACTTATTTCACTTAGCATGATATTCTCAAGATCCATTCATGTTGTCACAAACAGCAGTATTTCATCTTTTCTTATAACTGAGTAGTATTTCATTGTAGATATGTACCACATATTCTTTATTTAATTATCTAGAGAAGGGCACTTCAGTTGTTTCCCTGTGTTGGTCACCAAGAATAATTCTTCAATGAACATAGAGGTACATATATCTTCACAAATAAATGTTTTCAATTTTGGGGGGTAGATATCCAGAAGAGAGGTTTCTGGATTATATAACTTTTTTGAAGAAACTCCATACTATTTTACATAGTGGCTGTACCAGTTTACATTCCCACCTACAATGTAGGAGGGTTCCTTTTTTCCAGTACTTGTTATTATCTGTCTTGTTGATAATACCCATTCTAACAGGTGTGACTTGGTATCTCCTTGTAGCTTTGAATTGCTTTTCCTTAATAACTAGTGAACTTGAGTATCTTTTCCTATATCTGTTGACCATTTGTATAGAGAGAAGTGTCTGTTCAGATCCTCTGCCCATTTTAAATTGGATTGTTAACTGTGTTAAGTTTATTCCTAGGTATTTTATTTTGTTGTAATTACAAAAGAACTTTTAAAAAATTCTGTTTCTGAAATTTCATTGTTATTATCTAATGCAATGGATTTTTATACATTTTTTGTATTCTGCAAAATTAGTTTATTGTTTCTAATAGTTTTTTGGTGGAATCTTTAGGGTCTTCTATATAAAGAATCATGCCATGTGCAAAAAACAAGAGTTTTACTTCTTTATACCCAATTTAGATGCTTTTTAATTTTTTCCTTCTATCCGATTGCTCTGACTAGAATCTCAACATAATAAAGGCTAAATATGATACACCACAGTTAATATCATATTCAATGGTGAAAAACGGAAAGCTTTTCCTCTGTGATCAGAAATAAGAAAAGGATGTCCACTCTGACCCCTGTTACTCAACACAGTGGTGTGGGTAATTATATAATCTAGTTTCTATCTTAGTTCTTTAGCATTAATTTTACTTTCTATGTCTGATCATACATATATTTGAATTACTTTTGGGTGTATTTATGCTTTCCTATTTCTACTGGTTCTCACACATGTCTGACTGTTGAAGAATTACCACTTTCCATTCAATTGCTCTTTTGACATTTTTAAGTAGTGAAATTCTGGAACTGCTCAGGGCTTGCTTGTAGCAGAAAATTAGAGATTTTTTTTCTCCACCTAGCACTAAGGTTGACAAGTTACCTTCTTATTCATTTCTATGCAGTGGTGTTTATTTCTCATTCATCCTTACATGGAAAGGACAGTGTTATTGGTTTTTCTTTTTAAATACCCCACTTTATTCAGAAGTCCCTAATTATAAGTTTCTACTTTACTGACATCAAATTTATCTTCCATACCTCAATTACTGTCATCATCACAAAAATAAACAAAAATTAAACTCAAGTTCTCTAGTCCAGGTTTCAATAAAAAAAAAACAAACCACCATTAATGTCTGCTTTTATGTTTATTTCCTGGGATGCAGCTTCTACTGCATTTTTGGACATTATAGCTGCCAAACCTTTGTGTTAAAACTCATTAATACTTAAGATATAGAGAGATAGCTAGATCAGTAAATAGATAATAAATATATAGTATTCTTAAGAGTACTCTAGTTGTTTCACTTGATGGGATTATTGAGTATATCTAATAAAAATATTGTCATGCTACTATTAATATTTTATTACTAACTAGAAAGTTATGAATAATTCTGGGAGCCTAGAGTTACTAAGCAAAAAAGAATGCCTCAGGATTGGAAAATGTTGATTTTGAAATAATTTCTTCCAGCTATAGTAATTCAAAATGTCATTACTTTATGAATGCTTAGGAGTGGATTGTTCCAGGCATTGTAGATTAAACATACTGGACAGACTTTTAGGAGCTATTACTCATCTGGAATTACTGCCTCTATCAGACTAGCTCATTTTTTTTTTACATTTTAGGAAAAAGCTGGAGAAGGGGCAGTCATGAAAGTCATCCTTCCTGGTGCTCTCACATGTTTAACACATTAAGCGCCCAGTCAGTCACCGGTGACTGACACTATACTTTCCCTCCAGAAGACAAAACAGGCTGGGCGCTTAACATGTTAAGAGAATCAGGTTATTTGATTATCTCCTTTTAATGGGGTAGTATAGTGTTTACCTCAGTCTAAAGTATATATTTTTTAAATTCTTAATTAGTTTTAAAATTTAAAAGAGCTTTTAAACTTTTTGTGTAATTTCCATCAGGAGAATCTTTATTAATTCTTCCCTTTACTTATATAAGGACATAATAATGTTTAATATACAAATATAAATAGTTTTTCTACTTTTAAAAATATTTTATTTATTGGTTTTAGAGACAGAGGAAGGGAGAGGGATAGCAAGATAGAAACACTGATGAGAGAGGAACATCATCATGCCCCCTACTGGGGATCCAGCATGCAACCCGGGCATGTGCCCTTACAGGGAATCAAACAGGCTGGTCTTGGTTCCTGGGTCAACACTCAACTGCTAAGCCACACGGGCCGGGCAGTTATGTTATCTTCACAATTCCCTTTGTTTTAGTAAAAACATACATTTGAATTTAATTTTAATGTTTGTGTAACATTTCAACTTCCACATTTTTTTTATTTTTTTTAAAATATATTTTATTGATTTTTTACAGAGAGGAAGGGAGAAAGATAGAGAGTTAGAAACATCGATGAGAGAGAAACATCGATCAGCTGCCTCCTGCACATCTCCTACTGGGGATATGCCCGCAACCAAGGTACATGCCCTTGACCGGAATCGATCCTGGGACCTTTCAGTCCGCAGGCCGATGCTCTATCCACTGAGCCCAACCGGTTTCGGCACCACATTTTTATTGCAAATATATTTTAAATTACATAGTTAAGTTTAATCATTCAGCTAATGTCTTACAGTGCTAAACCATTTAAAGCAATATTTTGTTATGTTTAAATATGTATATGTTAGTTTCCCTAAGTAAGAATGAGTACTTAGTATACTTTGTTGAAAGCATCTTTTATACTCATTCTCCTGGAAGCCACTGTTTTTTCATTCTAGCCTAAGTTGCTTATTTTTTTCCCTTTCCTACAATAGGACAAAAGTTCCTGTGAGGTTCTTATTTGTCTGCATTTGAGCAGCATAATTTAACAATTGTGAAGCACAGCAATAATTCAGAAGCACTGATGACATGTTCTTTGTTCACTGGCTAGAAATTTGTTATTTTATGCATAATTTAACATAAACTGCACAAGTTGATATATACCATTAACACAAAGAAGTTATGATGGAAATGGCTTTAAAGTCAAAACATTGGGAATAACCACTTCAGATTTTATTGCTCTACAGTAATTACTTTTCTCTAAACAAAATTTCCTTGGGGAAAGGAGAATATTTTTAAATATCTTATCATTACAATAGATAAGTTTAAAAAACACATGTGAGAAGACAGGTAGTAAATGTTTTTTCTTTAGGCTTTATAGGTAAATCTTGTCAGCTTTTCTTTAAATTGTATTAAAATTTTTTGCATGGAAAAGTACATTGAAGTTTCATTTAAAAGTTAGGAGTTTTAATAAAACCTTATCTATATGTTACATGGTAAAAGCTAAATATCACTAATACAAATGTCAAAATAACATATTTCATTCCTATAAATTTGGCTAAATTACTAAAATACTAGGTGTACCAGCTAATAATGCAGATTTTTTTCAATAGATGGATTTACACATATGTTGATATATATATGCGATTTGATATGTATGCTATTTTGTTGTATTGACAGCAACCTTCAAAACTTCATACGTCAAATTTGCTGAAGGCATTAACATCATAGATATTTTTACACTTAAAAATGTCAAATTTCATGCCAAAAAAAGAGCATTTGCGAGGAATTATAATTCATTACTTTATTTTGAAGAAAAGTGCTGCTGCATACTTTGGGAAGCTTATGGTGAACATGCTCCATCTTAAGATACTTGTGAACACTGGTTTAAATGCTTTAAAAGTGATGATTTCGATGTGAAAGGCAAAGAATGTCCAGGTCAACCAAAAAAGTTTGAAGACCAACAATTACAAGCATGATTGGATGAAGATGCATGTCAAACTCAAAAACAACTTGCAGAAAGATTAAACATTGCTCAGCAAACAATTTCCGATTGTTTACAACCAATGGAAAGATTTTAAAAGAAGAAAAATGGGTGCCACATCCACTGAACAAAAGACAAATGGAAAACTGAAAAGTCATCAGCATAATGTTGCTTCAATGGCACGAAAGAAAGTCTTTTTTGCATTGAATTGTGACCTGCGATGAAAAGTAGATTTATTTTGAGAATCCCAAATGCACAAAATCATGGGTTGATCCAGGTCAACCATCAACATCGACTGCAAGGCCAAATCACTTCGGAAAGAAGACAATGCTCTGCGTTTAGTGGGATCAGGAAGGTGTGGTGTATTATAAGCTTCTAGGTGAAATCATTAATACTGATCACTACTGACAACATATAATCAATCTGAACCACGCTTTGATTGTGAAACGACCAGGATGTTCCAGAAGACACGGCAAAGTAATTTTGCTTCATGATGATGCACCATCACACACTTCAAAACCAGTTAAAGACATGTTAAAAGATCTTGCCTGGGAAGTATTAACCCACCTGCTGTATTCGCCAGACCTTGCTCCTTCAGATTACCACTTGTTCCAATCTATGGCACACGCATTTTCTGAGCAGCACTTCAAAACATATGAAGAAGTGAAAATTGGGTCTCTGAATGGTTTGCCTCAAAACAAGAAAATTTCTATTGGGACAGTATCCACAAATTACCTGAAAGATGGGGGAATGTGTAGCTAGTGATGGACACTACTTTGAATAAAGCACTTTTGATGTTTCTCTTGAAATTATCGTGTTTTCTTTGATTACAAAATCGGCATTATTAACTGGTACACCTGGTACTAGTAATTTAAGCCAAACTAACCACCTATATCCAAAATGGCTTCATAATAAAGCCAGTGTTTAAGATCAAATATTGGTGTCTGGAGGTGGAAGCTTTCTTGGAAAGTAGCTTGGAGATTGTAAGTGAGGATAATTAGTTACATTATGAAAGATGAAGAAATGAAGGTGAGACTGTCTTAAATTTAAAAATAAAGAAATGATGTGGCAACATAGATCACATATATTTGACAATGTTTTAGAATAAAATATTCCAGGCTAGCTGACAGAGTTATTCTCCATTCAGGACTAAGAAGCATTTTTAGGTGTTGACACTCAGGGATACTCAATGAACTGTCCTCAGACGCTCTCTCCAGATATCCCTCTCTTTGGGGGAGCCACCTATTAGAATCCCTACCTCATCATCTTGTTATGCCAGGAAAACTTCTTGAGGTTCTCCAAATCATTTATTCTCAATTGGTTGAAACAAAACATATTTTTCTCCAATCTTATTCATTTGCATGTGGAGGTGGTATTGAAGGTTAAAATTAAAATCAATTAATCTACATCTGTTAAATAGGCCATTGCTAAAACATTTCCTTCATAAATAGAAAGAGAAAAAAAATATGTGGTTTTAAGTTAGACCCAAAAAAGAAAGAACTCTTACCATTTGTAACAGCATAGATGAACCTGGAGAGCATTATGCTAAGCAAATAAGTCAGTGGGAGAAAGATAAATATCATATGATCTCACTCATTTGTGGAATATAATGAACAACAAAAGCTGATGAACAAAAATAGATCCAGAGACAGAAGCATCAAACAGACCTTCAAACCTCAGAGGAAAGGTACAGGAGGGTGGGATGGGAATGGGAATGAGGGGTAAGGGACCAGCCAAAGGACTTGTAAGAGTGCATATTAGCATAACCAGTGGACACATAGTTTAGGGGGGTGAGGGTATGTGCTGGGGGGCAGGACCCGGCTGGGAGAGGTCAATGGGAGAAAAAGGAGACATATGTGATCATTTCAACAATAAATAATTAAAATAAATAAATAAAATAGGGTAGGTAAAAAATCAGGCAAATTTCAAGGGAAATTAAATAATTGAACAAAAGTAGGTTTTTGAATAAATATAATCAAAATAAAAAGACCCAAAAGACATGCATATCTTGAAGACAGGGTCACAAATTTATTTTTTTATGTTCAGAATTTTTTAAAAAAAGATGTTCCCTAAACAGACAATGCTTGCTGTTTACAGGTGTAGGAAATTTACATGAGTTTTACCCATTTTTTGGTCTTATTCAGTAAATCTTACTTGATGTTTCACTTACAGATTGCCACTTAAAAAATGACACTTACAGAATGCTAGGAGAGATTAAAAAAATTTGAACATGCTCTAATTTATAGAAATAAATGTGTTCCTATACTTGTTTTTATTTTCATTTAGTCTTGTTGTTTTTACTTTTTCAAGAAACATTAGTTGAGGAGCCCCTCAAATTGAAGGAAATCATCATGCATGGAATCTTAAAAAAAAAGACTCATGTTACATCTGATAGGGAAAGACATGCCAAATATAAAAGGGCATGAACAGTGAAGACAATCAGTGATTGTAATTGAACACCACAAAATAAATGCTTCATAATGATGTTAAAAACAAGACAATAGCTGCACATTAAAGAAAACACTCAACACAATAAAAATGAAACCTACAGAACGGAAAATTATTTTCAAATCATATATGATAAGGGGTTAATATCCAAAATCCTACCTAATAAAAGACAAAAAGGGTAATTGACCATACTTTCGCTACGCTGCTTCCCATTGGCTAATCAGCGAGATATGCAAATTAACTGCCAACAAAGATGGCGGCCGGCAGCCACGCAGCTGAAGCGAGCAGGAGGCTTGCTTGCTCCAGTGATGGAGGAAGCGAAGGCTCCCCGCCTGCCACGGCCCGGCTCTGAGCTCCAAAAGCAACAAAGTTTCAATTATAGAGGCTAAACAAACCTCAGATACCTGTTTTCAGCAGGTATCTCAAAGCTGTGGCCTCAAAGCTGGAGCGAGCAAGAGCCAGCTCTCAGCTCCAGTGACGGCAACAAAGTTTCAATTATAGAAGGTAAATAAATCCCAGAATTAAAAAAAAAAAGAAAAAAAGGAGAGGCTGGGAGCTTCAGTC
>NW_005368305.1:3387383-3389825 GCF_000412655.1 Myotis brandtii | reverse complement strand
TTTGGTGCCCGGAGCCTCTAGTATGTTAATAAAATGCAATTCAGCAAAATAATTAAAAAGTTGACAGAGATTTGAGTAGACATTTTTCCAAAGAAATCATACAAATGGCCAATAGGTACATGAAAAGATGTTCCATATCACTAATCACCAGGTAAATGTAAATCAAAACCACACTATGATATCACCTCAAATGTGTTTGAATGGCTATTATTAAAAGACAACAAACAACAAGTGTTGGCAAGGATGTAGAGAAAAGGGAAGCCTTGTGCACTGTTAATGGAATATAAACTGATGCAGCCACTATGGATAACATTGTGAATTTTTCTCAGAAAATTAATAATAACACTACTATATGACACAGAAATTCCACTTTTGAGTATGTATTCAAAGAAAATGAAAACACTAACTCAAAAGATTTATGCACGCCTATGTTCACTGCAGCATTATTTTAAATGCCCAAGATATTGAAACAGCCTTAAGTGTCCATCAATGGATGCATGGATAAAAAAGATATCACATACACACACACATCTATAATAATAAAAGTGTAATATGCTAATTAGACTGGATGTCCTTCTGGATGACCTTTCAGACGAAGCCATGGCAACTGGGGCCGAGCCACTTGCACGAATTTCATGCATTGGGCCTCAAATGTGTGTGTGTGTGTGTGTGTGTGTGTGTGTGTGTGTGTGTGTGTGTGTGTGTGTGTGTGTGTGTGTGTGTGTGTGTGTGTGTGTGTGTGTGTGTGTGTGTGTGTGTGTGTGTGTGTGTGTGTGTGTGTGTGTGTGTGTGTGTGTGTGTATATATATATGTATAAATATATATACAAGGTATCACTCAAAATGTTTACACCCTTTAACAGCTGATAACTCAATCAATGTTTCTTTGTTTTGAGAATTAACCCATTAGAATTAATAATTATTTAAAGTGTGTTTGGGATACTCTGTATGTATGTAAATATTATTCAGTCATAAAAGAACAAAATCTTTCTATTTGTGACAATATGGATAGACCTCTAAGGTGTTATTTTAGGTGAAATAAGGCAGACATAGAGAAGAACAAAACCAAAAAACTAAGCTCATAGATACAGAGAACAGATTGGTGATTGCCAGACCAGGGGGTAAGGTGTGGGCCAATTGGGCAAAGGGGGTCAAAAAGTTGAAACTTTCAGTTATAAAATACATAAGTCATGAGATATAATGTACAGCATGATGGCTATCCTATCTAATAATAGACAAACATGGTCATTGACCGTACCTTCACTACACCTCCCATTGGCTAATCAGCGTGATACGCAAATTAACCGCCAACAAAGATGGCGGTTTATTTGCATATACTGGCTGGGAGCGAAGACTGAAGACAATGTGGAAGCGAAGCGCTACAGAAGGGAGCAAAGTAGAGGCGGTGGAGACAGAAACAGAGCCAAGGCTGCAGAGGCAGGAGGCGGGAGGGGAAACCCAGCCACAGCGCCTGGGAGCGGGAGTGCAAACCCAACCATAGTGGCTGGGAGCAGGAGAAAAAAACCCAGCCACAGTGGCTGGGAGCGGGAGGGCAAACCCGCCTTAGCGGATTTTGCTCCCTTCTCTGCTTTGCTCCAGCTGCAGGAAACCCTATTCTTGCAGGAATCTTCCTGCAATGGGCCTCTAGTCCTATATAATAAAAGGCTAAAATGCAAAACGACCAAATGGCGGAATGACTGGTTGCTATGACATGCACTGACCACCAGGGGGCAGATGTTCAACACAGGAGCTGTGCCCTGGTGGTTAGTGCACTCCCACAGGAGGTGCACCACGCAGCCAGAATTCCAGCTCACAGCTGGCAAGCACAGCAGCAGTGGCAGGAGCCTCTCCTACGTCCGCAGTAGCACTAAGGATGTCCAACTGCTGATTTGGGCCCGCTCCCCAGGGGGAGTGCGTATAAGCCATCAGTCAGATATCTCCCGAGTGCTCCTGGACTGTGAGAGGATACAGGTTGGGCTGAGGGACCACCCCCCTCCCCAGTGCACGAATTTTGTGCACCGGGCCTCTAGTAGTTAATAATACCCTATTCTATATTTGAAGTTGCTAAGAGAATAGGTCTTAAGTGTTCTCATTGAATAAAAAAATCTGTAACTATGTAAGGTGATAGATATTAATAGACTTATTGTGCTCATTTTACAATGTATATGGATATCAAATCATTATGTTGCCCACCTGAAACTATTAAAATTATATATGTATACTAGAGGCCCGGGGCACAAAAATTTGTGCACTCGGGGGGGGGGGGGAGGGGGGGTCCCCCAGCTCGGCCTGTGCCCTCTCGCAGATGGGACCCCACGGGAGATAACAACCTGCTGGCTTCGGCCTGCTCCCGGGTGGCAGAGGGCAGGCCCAATCCCTAAGTGCAGCCCCTGGTCAGGCTCAGAGCAGGGCCGATTGGGGGGTTGGGGCACCGCCCCCTGTC
>NW_005368305.1:3381491-3386204 GCF_000412655.1 Myotis brandtii | reverse complement strand
TTGGGGGGCTCCCCCCTATCAGGCACAGAGCAGGGCCCGTGGGGGGGGGGTTGGGGGGCCGCACCCTGTCACACACAGAGCCCCAGGGCAGTTAGGAGATTGGGGAGCTCCCCCCTATCAGGCACAGAGGAGGGCTGATCAGGGGGTTGGGGTGCCTTCCCCTGTCACAAATAGAGTAGGGAGGTTGTGGCCCCGCCCCCTGTCACTCACAGAGCCACAGGGCGATCAGGGGGTTTGGGCGCTGCCCCCTGTCATGCTGATCCCGGTGCCGGGAGCCTCGCTGCTCCGCTGATCCCGGTGCTGGGAGGCCTATTACCCTTTTACTATATAGGATAGAGGCCTGGTGCATGGGTAGGGGCTGGCTGGTTTGCCCTGAAGGGTGTCCTGGATCAGGGTGGGGGTCCCCACTGGGGTGCCTGGCCAGTCTGGGTGAGGGGCTGAGGGCTGTTTTCCGGCTGGCGAGTGACTAAAGCTTCCAACCGCTCCTTGTTTTCTTCTCTTTTTTTTTTTTTTTTCTGGGCCAGCTTTAGCTCTGAGGCCTTGCTGCTGAAAACATAGATACAATGTTGCGGTCCGAGCCCGGCTGAATGGAAGCCCTTTTCTGGGGTTTTGTTTAGCTTCTTATTTGCAACATAGTATATAGTTGCTTAGAGTTGCAACTGAGAGGCTGGCAAGTGAGGCGGGGAACGTTGGAGTCTGCAGCAAGCAAGCCTCGTGCTCGCTTCAGTGCCTGGCTGCCGGCCGCCATCTTGACTGACAGTTAATTTGCATATACTCACTGATTAGCCAATGAAAAGGGTAGCGGTCGTACGCTAATTACCATGTTTCTCTTTTATTAGTGTAGATTATAATAAAAATTAATTAAAACAAAACACAAAAGAAGACAATAGACCCCATATTAAGTCACATTATTATAAACCTCATGTCACTAAACACAGACTTAATCACCAAACTGAGACTTGACTTAATTACAATTTCAACTCACTGAAACCAAATCTTGAACCAGTCAATCAGGAACTGGCTGATCAAGAACTGTCTGACCAGCATTAGTTTGTTAATTTGCCCAATAACTCCTGCCACCTTTTAAAAGAAAGTTATCGTGCAATAACCAACTTTTTTATTTGTTTGTTTTTGCTAAGAATAACTTCCCTGTTTCTGCTCCCTTCTGCCCTAAAAGTCTTTTTTTTCTTACAAAATGCTTTATTTTTATACAAACCGAAGAATTGAAAAAATTAGTATATTGCCAGTCAATACACACTTTAATTAAAAACATTGAAGTAATGTCATTGATTAACATATTGCCTTAGTTTTTCTTGGTAGATGTTTGATATATTTGTATCTGGAGAAGGATTTCAATGAAAGAAAACCAATAAAATGATATTTCTCTTGCTAAGGTGGTGCTAATACTTGAATATACTTTTTTAAGGCTCGGCAGGAAATCTGGCTAGAAGCCAAGGCTCTAGGATAGTCTTAGACATGGTCTCTTAACTTACTCCAGAAGCTTAGGATTTTGTCAAATAAACTGAATGTACCTTTGAATGTAATTTCACTTATTAATTGATTAGAATAGTAGGCAGAGATTTAAAACAGGAATAGAATGGATCTTTAGTCAAATTATGTGGACTTCAATTCCCACTCTGCTATGATTAACATTGTTTCCTTCAGCTAACAAGTTCAAGTTATAATCAGTCAGGGTCAGTTTAATCATCTGTAAAATGAGGATAGTCTGGCCTGTCTTTGAGGGTTCTTGGTACCTAATAGGCATCTGAGTATTTTACTTGAATTATACCTTTAAAACTGGTTTGGACTAAGAGCCTTTCTAAAGTTTTCCAGTATTTAAATATTCACACTTCAATTTAGTTGCTTGTTTCCTTATATATCCACTGGGTTCTCAGTGTCTTAAAGGTTGCGATGATGTGTTACTTAAATGATGTGAAGTTTATCATCTAAGTGCCCATCAGCAAATGAGTGGATTAAAAATCGGTGGTATATCTACACAATGCAATACTTTGCAGCTATAAAAAAGAAAGAACTCTTACCATCTGCAACAGCATGGATGAGTCTAGAGAGCATTATGCTAAGTGAAATAAGCCAGTCAGAGAAAGATAAATATCACATGATCTCACTCATATGTGGAATGTAATGACCAACATAAACTGATAACAAAAATAGACCCAGAGACATAGAAACATCGAACAAACTATCAAACCTCAAAGGGAAGGTAGGGAAGGGTGAAGGGGGGGAAGAGATCAACCAATGAACTCATATGCATATATGCCTAACTCAAGGACACAGACAGTGGGTGGTGAAGGCTTGGGGTGTGAGAGGGGATGGGAGAGGGAAATGGGGGGAAAAGGGACATATGTAATACTTTCAACAATAAAGATTCATTTTAAAAAATAAAATTGACAGATGGAGTAGAACAGCACATCTTGGTTTTATTTTTAAAGGGTTTATTTCCTCATCACTGATTTTTAAAATTAACTGCACAAAATCAGACATTATAACTTAGCCAAAGGACTTTCAGTGATGATCCTCACTCATTCAACCAATATTTAACAAATGTTTGCTGGAGGCCAGACCCCATGCTAAATGCTGATGATAAAAGACTTTCATTTTGTATAACTCTTCACTGTTCCTTTTCTCTGCTAGATTAGATGAGGTTTGATTAATTAATTGTTGAATAGAGCCAATGAAATCATTAAAACCTATTCAGTTGAATTTTGGTTTTTAACAATAGTAATTGAATAGGATGGTCCAATATGCCTGACTAAAAATTATATTACATATTTTATTCCTATATTAATAAATACATTTCTTCAGTGTTCATTTTTCAATGAATAATTAATCCTTTTTCTTCTTCATATTGTTTTAATATATTTATTTGAAATTTTATACTTTTAATTTAATAAAAACAATTTTCCTCAAAGAAGTGGTCGAGTTCTTTCCATTTATTACTTCAAAAATATAGTCTCTGCCCTACCTAGTTTAGCACAGTGGATAGAGCATTGGCTTGTGGACCAAAGGGTCCTGAGTTCAATTCCAGTCAAGGGCATGTACCTTGGTTGCAGGCTCCTCCACAGCCCTGGCCTGGTCAGGTTTGTGCAGGAGGCAACTAATCAATATTTCTCTCACCTGGATATTTCTCTCTGTCTTTTCTTCTCTCTTCCACTCTCTCTAAAAATCAATGCAAAAAATATCAGGTGAGGATTAAAAATAAATAAATAAGAAATAAAAATTTCAATTAAAAAATATATATACATAGTCTTTTACTACCCCCTATCTGCCATCCCTCTGGTAACATAAAGGGCAATGGGAGTCAAATATATGGTGATGGAAGATGATTTGATTTTGGGTGGTGGACACAATGCAAAATACAGAACCTGTATCATAGAAATGTACACTTGAACCTATATATTTGTCACCCCAATCCTATCTAATAAAAGACAAACATGGTAATTAACCATACCTCCAACACGTTTCCCATTGACTAATCAGGGCAATATGCAAATTAACTGCCAACAAAGATGGCAGTTAACCGCCAACAAAGATGGCGGTTAATTTGCATACAGAGGCGCCATGCTGGGAGGCAAATGGGGAAGGACGGAAGAAGCTGCATGCTGCTGACAGTAATCGGAAACCCAGGCAGCAGCCAAGAGCCAGGCAGCATTTGCCCGGCCCCCAAGGCATTAACGGAGAAGTGGGGGCCTTTACCCCACACCCTAGCCATGATTGGAGAAGCGGGGGCCTTTGCCCGGCCCCGCAGCGGTGATTGGAGAACCTGGGGGCTATGCCCAGCCCCCCAGGCGTGATCTGAGAAGCAGGGGCCTTTGCCCGGCCACCCAGCAGTGATCAGATAAGGGGGTGCTTTGCCCGGCCCCCCAGGCATGATTGGAGAAGCAGGGGCCTTTGCCCGGGCCCCCCAGCCGTGATTGGAGAAGCGGGGGCCTTTGTCCGGCCCCCAGGGCATGATCGGAGAAGCAGAGAAGCGGGGGCCTTTGCCCGGCCCCCCAACCGTGATTGGAGAAGAGAGGGCCTTTGCCCGGCCCCCCAGGCATGATCGGAGAAGCAGAGAAGCGGGGGCCTTTGCACGGCCCCCCAGCCGTGATCGGAGAAGTCGCCCGGGGCAGGGAAGAAGCAGCGCCACTGGCGGACTCTTCCCTGCCTCCCCCCACCGGTGATCAGTGATTGGAGAAGCCCGGCAGGGCAGGGAAGAGGTGGCACTGACACCTAAGTAGATCACAAGCACTTTTCAAACTGTGCGGGTAATAACCCCTGAGACCGAGTCCTGGTTACCACGTAGATCAGAGCACCTTTCAAATCCAAACCCCATGAGACCAGGTCCTGGTCGCCACGTAGATCGAGAGCACCTTGCAAACTGCACTGGTAAAACCCCATGAGAACGGGTCCTGACCACCAGGTAGATCACGAGCACTTTTCAAATGCAAACCCCATGAGACCGGGTCCTGGACGCCATGTAGATGGCAAGCACCTTGCAAACTGCACGGGTAAAACCCCATGAGAACAGGTCCTGACCACCAGGTAGATAGGGAGCACCTTTCAAACTGCAAACCCCATGACAACGGGTCCTGACCACCAGGTAGATCGCGAGCACATTTCAAATGCAAACCCCATGTGACCAGGTCCTGACTGCCACGTAGATCGCGAGCACCTTGCAAACTGCATGGGTAAAACCCCATGAGAACGGGTCCT
>NW_005368305.1:3372985-3380961 GCF_000412655.1 Myotis brandtii | reverse complement strand
GGATATCTCTGGAAGATTCAAGAGATAGGGGGCAACTCTTCTATGGTTTTGACTTGCCCAGCAGATTTCCACATACACACATGTACACGCCTATGTTTGCATGCACACACATATACACATAACTGACTGCCCTCCCTGGAAGCACAGAAGAAGAAGAAGTCGCCAGAGGAAGCCGCCCACCTTTGGTCCAGACGCCAGCACCTGTGTCTGGCTGCAGCCTCGGAGACGGACAAGCCACCCGCCTGAGGTCCCAGGCTGCAGCCACCTGGAGAAGCTGCCAGCACTGTGGTCCAGGGTGCCAGCGCCTGTGGCCAGGGAAATAGGTTCCCTCTTCTCCTACTGCAGTCATTACTTGAATATTCCCCTTCTGAATTTCTCTCCTGTGCTGCAACCCAACTATCGGAAGGATACGGAACAGAGAGAGCAGTGTTAAAAGCTTACATTTTTAAGCCAGTAAGGTTGGTACTTAAATATATAAATGGAAAACTAGAGTCCTTAAGGTAACAAAGGCTACAAAGGACAGGGACAGCGCATGACCTATTATATCCAGCAATCCATATGGGGACTGAAAACTTTGCAATGATGACAATTACTGAAGATATGAATCAACTAAAATAGTTGACAGGGACAATTCTTCCATCTTTGAAAATATCTACATCAAATCTGTTTAAATAGATTTTCATCTGCATAATATAACACATTCTGACAAGACCATCACCACCACCAATGTGGTCAGTGTTGTGCCGATAAATGTTTAATAACTGAGGGACACCCCCCCACTCCGAGTGCACAAATTTTTGTGCACCGGGCTACTAGTAAATATAATAAAAACATATATAGTATTTTCCTTGTTGTTATGATCATAAGTGTATTGATTTATACATCTACACTAATAAAAGACAAACATGCAAATTGACCGTACCTTCGCTATACCTTAAGCCACACCCACCAGCCAATCAGAGAGACTATATGCAAATTAACCCAACCAAGATGGCGGCCAGCAGCCATGGAGCTGGAGCAAGCAGGAGGCTTGGTTGCCCCAATGATGGAGGAAGCCAAGCTTGCCTCTCGCCCGCCCTGGCTGGCTCTGAGCTCCTCTCAAGGCTACAAAGTTTCAATTATAGAAGATAAATAAACCCCAGATACCTGCTTTCAGCCGGGCGTGGCCACGGAGCTGGAGTGAGCAGGAGGCGTGGGTTGCCCCTGGTGATGGAGGAAGCCAAGCTTGCCTCTCGCCCGCCCTGGCTGGCTCTGAGCTCCTCTCAAGGCTACAAAGTTTCAATTATAGAAGGTAAATAAATCCCAGAATTAAAAAAAAGAAAAAAAGGAGAGGCTGGGAGCTTCAGTCGCTGGTTAGGCACCACCTCCTAGTGGTCAGTACACATCATAGCGACTCCTGGTTGAACTCCAGGTCGAACAACCTCCCGAGGGGACAATTTGCATATTAGGCTTTTATTATATAGGATATGAAAATGAAATTAAGTGAAATAACTTAATGTACATATTCATAGAGTACAATTACTTTACATTATTATGTAACTATTGTGACACTGAAATGATAACTCTAATTAAGTTTAATCATAAAATCCATTTGCATCATTTTAGGTTTTTTAAATATCATATTAAATGACTAAGCAAATTAAAGTTTGGTAATTTAATTTCACTGAAAATAAGCTTGCTAAATTAATCCATAGCTAAGATAATCCTACCAAATAAGAAACAGGTTATAAGTTTTAATATAATCAACTTAATTAAAGTTTATATAATAAGAAGCTCCATCAGCATAATATTGATCTTTTTTACCAAAAAAATGGTCAAGTGTCTCTCAATTTCTCTAAGTCACTGATGTAATTAAGCTTTTTTACATGTAACAGACATTCAAATCAAAGCCTGAGTCTGAATCTAGAAAGGAGTCTTAGGAAAGCTATAGTTTACTGTTATTTGGTAAATTTAAACTACTCTCTGCTCTCAGATATATCACAATCTAGTCAGTAGATTCTAGAGACTGGTACATTTAACTGGAATTCAAAGCAGTCATATTTGTTGTCTTTAAAATAAATCTCATTCTACATATCAATGAAAGGCAGAAGCAATAATTATATCTAACTTGAAGGCTTAGGAAAGAACCTTTTAAACTATCTATGCCTCTCTTTCTTCATTAGGAGACTGCAAGATATATTGATATTGAAATATCTAGTCTCATCCTAATGAAGACCAAGAATGAGCAGTTTACTGCTCTATGTTTACCTTGATAATGGAATCTGTGAAACAAATATAATCCCTGATATTCTGGACAGAGAGACAAACACTAATGAAAATGTTATCCATAATGACATGTTAATACTTCTTTGAACAACTTCCGTCATAGTTCAGTCCAAATTCAATCATTACACATAGCTTTGTGACTCACTGAGAGAAAATGTAAAGAAAAAAAAAGACAGATAGTGTTATGTAAATTTGTGGAATATAAATTGAAAAATTACATCCAATCATTCGTACATAAAGTTATTCTGAATACCTCTTAGAATAACAAGTTAAAATCTATCTGTCCAGCCTTATTTTGATAATAAAACTGCATCACTTCCACATATATTGGATCAAACTATCCATTTGCTATCTAGTAATAAAGTATGAGCATGAATGAAATAAAATTCTACTCCTTCATATAAAACCCACCTTTATTTGGTATCACATTATGAACACCTCAGAGCAGCATCACACAGAACCATACTTTACAATGCAATAGTAAAGAGAGGCAATTTATCACAGAGGTGATGTGGCCTTGCTCAGTAACCAGAATGTGTAGTGTAAATTTCAGCTTTAACAGTTGTATAATCCTGAGAAGGAAACTCAACATTTCTGTGACTCAGTTTATCCAAGTGGAAATTCCTATCATATAAGGTGCTATGAGGCTTCTATGAGTCAGTGCATATAAACTGTTTAGAAAAGTGGCTGGCATGTAAGAAAATTTCAACAAGAGTAGTCTTTAAATTAATTTGTATGAATGCATTAATAAAATTATAAGCTTGAGGTTGATTTTAACACACTTCTTATTTCATTACTAATAAGAAAATATTCCATATATATATGTGGGGTGGGGGGAACTCACTTGCTCTAAGCTGCAGCGCTGGGGCAGTAGCTGAAAAGGCACCAGGGACATATGGGAAGGAACCTAATTGTCTGGCATCAGGGTAAGAGCTGAAGGGGCAGCTTTCTCCCAGACATAAGTGCTGAGCCCTCCCCAAACAAAGCCAGTAGGCAGGTGCCATATCTGAATCTCCATCAACATGGTAACACTGTTCAGTCAACCTTAGTTATTCCCTGAGATGCCAAACTTCCAACTTGTGGCCCACTCAAGGTGTTTCCAGTGGTTTTTCATAGGAAGAGCCTGTCTTAGCTCATGCTTCAGACTTTCCTAAAGTCTCTAAAACAATAAACATCTGGCTTCAGCATGCCCCATACTTCTTGCTAAGTGGCCTCAGGCTTGGCACTAGCAGCAGCCAGACTTGGTTTGCAGCTTGGCCTCTCCTGGGTACCTCCAAGCCCACCACAATTAGCAGCCATCTGCAGATCACTTTGTAGCTCATGCAAGGTGGCGCCAGGTAGGACACAGGTGGTGACTGACTATGGCCTGCATCTCCTGGGAAGACCCAGAACTACCTCCACAAGCAACACATTCAATGGAGAGATTCACCAAAGACGCACTGAAGTAAGTTCTTCCCTGTAGGGTCGGCCACCAGCACAGCATATTTTCCATGGGATGATCCAGTCAGTCATTGCAGCTGATTAGCCCCAAGGGTAAATCCCTCCCATTGACCTGCCAAGAGCAATTATGGCTCAGCTACAAAAGAATGGAACATATAGCCTGCACAAGAAGTGCACCTGGATTGCCCACCTCAGGTGATCGGGGGGACTGTGCCACTGGATTGTTTAGAACACCTAATACATAAGGCCACCTACCAAGGTCGGGAGACATAGCTGGTATAACTAATAAATAGATAAGAACAAAAAGAGGAGACAAAGAAACATGTCCCAAATGATATAACCGAAAATGAAACTCCAGAAAAAGAACTAAAACTAACTGGTGTTAATTTTTAAACAAAAAGAGACAAGTGATTTATTAGAAGCAGAATTTAAAACACTGGTTATAAGGTTGTTTGATGAACTTAGAGGAAGAGTAGATAAATTTAGAACATCAATAAGACACAGGAAACATAAAAACATAACTAAAAGACATAAAATTAATCAGTCAGAAATGAAAAATACATTGCCTAAAACGAAGAATTCATTACAGGGACTCAACAGTGGAGCAGATTAAGCAAAGGATCAAGTCAGAGATTTAAAAGATAAGCAAAAACACCCAATCAGAATTGGAAAAAGAAAAAAATAATTTTAAAAAATGAGGATAGTGTAAGAAGCTTCTGGGAAAACTATAAGTGTACCAACATTTATATCATGGGGGTGCCAGAAGGAGAAGGGACCAAGAAATTGAAAACCTATGTAGAAAATGACAGAAACTTCCCTAACCTGGTGAAGGAAGTAGACATACAAGTCCAGGAAATGCACAGAGTCCCAAACAAGATGAACTCAAAAAGACACACTAAGACACACCATAATTATAATGCCAAAGGTAAAGACAAAAAGAGAATCTTAACAGCAGCAAAAGAAAAGTAGTTACTTATCAACAAGGGAGCTCCTATAAGACTATCAGCTGATTTCTCAACAGAAAATTTGCAGGTCAAAGAGTCTGACAAGAAATATTAAAAGTGATGAAAAGCAGGGACTTACAACCATGAATACTCTTTCCAGCAAAGGTATAAATGGAAGGACATACAAAGAGCTTCCCAGACAAGAAAAAGCTAAATGGGTTCATCACCGTCAAACCAGTACTACAAGAAATGTTAAAGGGTCTTTTTTAAGATGGAAGTTGGGGCCAGAGACAGACCATTGTGTGATGAGGGCCATGGGGGCCTGGGTGGAGGTAGGCAAATGGGAGAGCATGGGTGAAAAATGTGAAGGGATTAAGTATAAATTGGTAGTTACAGACAGTCAGAGTGATGTAAAGTATAGGAAAGGGAATACAGTTAATAATGTTATAATAACTATATATGGTATCAGATGGGTACTAGATATTTTGGGGTGATAACTTAGTAAGTTATATAATGTCTAATCACTAGGTTGTATGACTGAAACTAATATATTATATGTCAACTGTAATTGAAAAATAAAAATATTATTTAAAGTTCTATATACGTGAAACAGGAATTTTAGGGGGACATAGGCAGGTTTAGGGAATTTTTAGAATTGGGTCCATGGAAAAAACACAGGGCTACAGATGGGGAGAAGGTACATTTCCATAACACAAGGAAGCCAGGTGCAGTTACATTTCCATAAGACAAGGAAGCAGCAACAGGTATATTTCCATAAGACAAGAAAACTGGAAGTAGCCAAAAAAGGTCTATATTTATAAAATAAAGAAGAAGGAGAAAGCCCAGAAAGAATAGAAGGAAAATAAGGGAGGAGGGCTTCAGGAGTCACTATAGTAACTAATTCAAAAGGGAATATTGACCAATTAGAGGGAATATCAGGACGCAGGAACTAGAGCCTTTATAAACCATGGAAACAGGGAGTTGGTAGGACCCTACCCACCCCCCCATGTGGGAGTCCATTCTGTGGGACTCTTCCCTCTCCCCATGTGGGAGTCTGTACTTGTTCTTCAATAAATCTCCACCTTTGCTATACCACCTCTGTCCGTGGATTCATTCTTCAACACTGGTGGACAAAGAATCTGGGTTCCAGTCTAAAAATTTCGTATCATATCTATGTATATATATCTGAAATTCTCATTTTAGTGAAACTTAAATTATTAATTTCTATTAAATTTGATGATATTCACATAATTTATTGAGACACTGAGAAAGAATGAATTTTACCCCCCATTAAAAACAGTGACTGTGAAAAGCATAATTTTATACATATAATATACACTAAAGGCCTGGTGCATGAAATTCATGCATGGGGGCAGAGGGGGGTCTCCTGAGCCCAGCCTGTACCCTCTCCAATCTGGGACCCCGTGGGGGATGTCCGACTGCCGGTTTAGGCCCTATCGCCAGAATCAGGCCTAAACCGGCAGTCAGACATCCCTCTCACAATTCAGGACCGCTGGCTCCTAACTGCTCACCTGCCTGCCTGCCTGATCGCCCCTAACTGCCCCCCCCCTGCTGGCCTGGTCACCCCTCACTGCCACCCCTACCAGCCTAGTCACCCCCAAATGCCCCCCTGCCAAGGTCACCCCCAGCAACCCCCTGCCAGCCTGGTCACCCGCAACTGCACCCCCCCTGCCAGCCGGGCCACCCCCTACTGCCCTCCTGCTGGCCAGTTCACACCATGCAGCCTGCTATTCAGTTGTTTGGTGTTCCCTCACTAACCCCCCTGCCGGCCTAGGTTAGAAAAGCATCTGTTTTGGCAAGAAGAGATTGTTAGATATACAATAGTATTTAAAAGCATGAGTAAAATTAATAGTCTTCATGCCTCTGCCATTTCTAGTTTGAAAACCTCATGGCCTGGTCGCCTCACACAGCCTACTGCTTGGTTGTTACTATTACTGTGATGGCGTCCCAGACAATTTGCATATTCCACACAAAAAAAATCTAGAGATCATGGATGAGACATAAGAGGAGAAGTGAATACAAGAAAGAACTGAATTTCTAGGGATAAACACCAATTACAGCCTACTTGTGGGAACCCAACTATATTTCCTGAGATATTAACATAAAGATAATAATCTCAGAGAGGCACCAACATGTCCTTCTATAACTTTGCTAAATTTACAACAAGCTTGAGAATCATTGTTTTTATGAATTTAGATATCACCACATTCTTTTCAATATAATTTAAATTGCTGTTCTTTAGCAGAAACATCAAGGAATGCTGACTTTAAAATTCATTCATTCAAATAAGTTGAGAAAAAAATGGTAAACTATTCCTGCCAGAATGTCTGTTAGATTAATATCAGCTTTGTCTCTGTCCAAACAAAGGGCATATTAATGGCCAGAAGTGAAACAAATGATTACTTTTACAGTGGCTATAACTGATAAAAATGTTAAACTTATATCTATATGAGTTCGAAGTTTTTAAACTATTATTTAAAACTAGGGGCCCAGTGCACAAAATTTGTGCACGGGGTGGGGAGTCCCCTCAGCCTAACGTGCACCCTCTGTCATGTTCCGGGACCCTGGCTGCTCCGGGCCTAGGCGCAGGCCTACAGGCTTGGGGGGGCCTGGCTCCTGAGGATGCCTGTCCCAGGGACACAGGCCTTTTGGCGCCTGTGCTCATGCCCGCACTCCAGGTCCCACCCCCAGCTTCAACGCTCACCGCCCCGACCCAGGCTCCCTGGTGCCTGCACGCAAGCGACCGCAGGGTGGGAACTTCCCCTGTGTCGCGATGGCCCCACTTCCCGGTGCCAGTGCATGCGCAAGTGGCCACAGGGCCAGAACTTCCCCAGCATCGCCATGGCGATGTGGGGGAAGTACCTGCCCCTCCCCAGCTGCCTGGTGCCTGTGTATGCAAATTAACCCGCCATCTTTGTCAGGTTAATTTTCATACTCACTCTTATTGGCTGGTGAGTGTAGCAAAGGGACAGTTAATTTACATGTTTCTCTTTTATTATATAGGACTTGAGGCCCGGTGCACAAAAATTTGTGCCCTCGGGGGGCGGGGGGAGGGGGGTCCCCCAGCCCGGCCTGTGCCCTCTCGCAGTCTGGGACCCCTCGGGAGATAACGACCTGCTGGCTTAGGCCTGCTCCCGGGTGGCAGAGGGCAGGCCCAATCCCTAAGTGCAGCCCCTGGTCAGGCTCAGAGCAGGGCCGATTGGGGAGTTGGGGCGCCGCCCCGTCATGCACAGAGCAGGGCGGATCGGGAGGTTGCAATGCCACCCTCAGTCACGCTCAGGGTAGGGCCGATTGGGGGGTTGGGCC
>NW_005368305.1:3357163-3371665 GCF_000412655.1 Myotis brandtii | reverse complement strand
CTGGGAATCAGCCATAGCTGCTTGCTCCGCCCTGTTGATTCTGAGACCCCGCCCCATCCAGGCTGCTGCAAAGCCTTTTGCATATGAATGCCCGGGTCCTTTACAATCTGACAACTACCTAACAAATTGCAGCTGGGCCAGACAGACCCAGAACTTCCAAGAGAAGGCCCAAGGCCCCACAGCAGCTTGCATTGCTTCTCAGCTGGGCCTCATCTGGGCACCCCCAAACCCCCAAAAAAGGAAGGGGAATCTGCATATCTCTTCATAGCTCCTGCTGGGTAACCTCAGGAAGAGGCTTAATTAGCACCTCCTTAGATCCAAGAGCCAGTGTACCCAGTGGTCAGAGTGGGACCACCCAGATTACAACTCCTCAGATTCATAAGGAACACACTCAGGGGGCAGACTCAGTGAGCACCAAAGCCCCACTGAAGCAAGTCTTGCCCCAGAAGGGTGTCTTCAGCACAGAAGTTCTCCCACTGCAGACACAGCTGATTCTCACTGCCAATTGGCCTGGAGGTCAATTCCTCCCAGTGACACCTAAAACAATCAAGGCATAACTACAACAAGACTGTGCACAAAGCCCACAAGGGGGTGCACCAAGAGTGTCCACCTCAGGTAACTGGGGAGGCTGAGCCACTGGGCCCTGTAGGACACCTAGCACACAAAACCACTCTACCAACACAGGGAAGCAGACAAAATGCGAAGACAAAGAAACAGGTCACAAATGACAGAAATGGAGGACAGCAAACGACTGGATATAGAGTTCAAAACCACGGTTCTAAGATTTTTCAAGAATTTTATGGAAACCGCCGATAAATGTATTGAGATCCTTAAGAAATCTAGTGAGACCCTCGATGTTGTGATAAAGGACCAACTAGAAATTAAGCATACACTGACTGAAATAAAGAATATTATACAGACTCCCAACAGCAGACCAGAGGATCGCAAGAATCAAGTCAAAGATTTGAAATGCGAAGAAGCAAAAAACACCCAACCGGAAAAGCAAAATGAAAAAAGAATCCAAAAATACGAAGATAGTGTAAGGAGCCTCTGGGACAACTTCAAGCGTACCAACATCAGAATTATAGGGGTACCAGAAGAAGAGAGAGGGCAAGATATTGAAAACCTATTTGAAGAAATAATGACAGAAAACTTCCCCTACCTGGTGAAAGAAATAGACTTCCAAGTCCAGGAAGCGCAGAGAACCCCAAACAAAAGGAATCCAAAGAGGACCACACCAAGACACATCATAATTAAAATGCCAAGAGCAAAAGACAAAGAGAGAATCTTAAAAGCAGCAAGAGAAAAAAAGTCAGTTACCTATAAGGGAGTACCCATACGACTGTCAGCTGATTTCTCAACAGAAACTTTGCAGGCCAGAAGGGAGTGGCAAGAAATATTCAAAGTGATGAATAGCAAGAACCTACAACCAAGATTACTTTATCCAGCAAAGCTATCATTCAGAATTGAAGGTCAGATAAAGAGCTTCACAGATAAGGAAAAGCTAAAGGAGTTCATCACCACCAAACCAGTATTATATGAAATGCTGAAAGGTATCCTTTAAGAAGAGGAAGAAGAAGAAAAAGGTAAAGATACAAATTATGAACAACAAATACACATCTATCAACAAGTGAATATAAAAATCAAGTGAATAAATAATCTAATGAACAGTATGAACTGGTGATTGTAATAGAATCAGGGACATAGAAAGGGAATGGACTGACTATTCTTGGGGGGAGGGAAAGGGTGTGGAGGGTGTGGGAGGAGATTGGACAAAAATCGTACACCTATGGATGAGGACAGGGGGTGGGGAGTGAGGGCGGAGGGTGGGGTGGAAACTGGGTGGAGGGGAGTTATGGTGGGAAAAAAGAGGAACCAATGTAATAATCTGAACAATAAAGATTTAATTTAAAAAAATAAATAAATAAAAAAATAAACTGAAAAAAAAAGAAATGAGCATTTCTGAAGGCTTTAGAGTAAAAAATCATGTTTGACGTTAAAGTCAAAAATAGTGAAATTGTATCATTAGACTTGTGAATAGTTTTATTAGAATTTTCCTTGTTCACTCTTAAACAAATGATCATGATTTATTCAGAGAGAGACTATGAAAGTATCTACCAAACACCTACAACTTGAATTAGAGAATAGAGACTGAAATAGAGACTTCTTGACTAAAATAAAACTCTTAAATGGCAAAGAATAACAGAACTTTGGAGGAAGAAGAAATTTTGAAAAAAAAGAGAAGAGTGTAAATCAGAAATACTGAATGGAATAATCAATAAGCAGAAATCCAAATAGGGATTATGTTGCAAGTGTTTGCACAGTGACACAGGTTATAGAGAAAGAAATAAGCTGTTAACATAATTAAATACATTAACACTTCCATAAATAAAAAGGCTTAACACAGCTTGCAGTTTGAGATGTCAACTCTATGGTAAGCTATCCTTACACATTGAACAAAACATCATAGAAGCAAATGTAATTGTAAAATCAACCCTGGAGTTTTGATGCATAATTTGGAACCAAGATGAAACTTGCTTGTAAGGGTCTACATGACCATTGTTTTTAAGATGTATCAATAATGTTTTCCATACTTGTTAAGAGCTATTAGAAAAGCATCTGTTTTGGCAAGAAGAGATTGTTAGATATACAATAGTATTTAAAAGCATGAGTAAAATTAACATTCTTCATGCTTCTGCCATTTCTAGTTTGAAAACCTTATGTAAAATCATTTTTTGAGCATGCATTTTAATATCTAAAATGAAATCCATATTACATATTTTATATGGATGGCAGGCAATTCAATTAGTATACTTAAGGCTGTTAGCATGATTCCTATTGCACAAAATGACAGCTATTATTATAAAGTAGAACCAGTTTGGCTCAGTGGATAGAGCATCAGCCTGCTGACTGAAGGGTCCCAGGTTGAATTCTGGTCAAGGGCACATGCCAGGCTCAATCCCCAGTAGGGGGCGTGCAGGAGGCAGTGGATCAGTGATTCTCTCTCATCATTGATTTCTATCTCTGTCTCCCTCTCCCTTCCTCTCTGAAGTCAATTAAAATATTTATGTATATATTAAAATAAAAAAGATTGCTGTGGCTATTTGTGGTCTTTTGATTTCATATAAATTTTTGGAGAGTTTGTTCTAAATCTGTGAAATATGTTGTTTTTGGTGAGTGTCCCAAGATACTACTCTGCCCTTTTCTGGCTTTTCTGGGTAGAGATTCTTGTATGAAGACCAATGGGGTCAGCTGGGACCCTGGAGTTTTTATCAGTCTGGTTCCCAGAATAGTGGAGTGGATGGCCCCTCCTCCAATCCAGTCACTGAGGGCTCCTTGAGACTGTTTCAGCCTGTAAACTGGGCCTCTGCCTTTGTTTCCTTCCTAAAGCTTAAAATGCAGGGTGTGGCAGCTGTATCACCTGCCCTGAGGCCAGTGGGAAGGGCTAGATCTCTCTGGAGAAATGGCCATTTTGGTTTGGAAGCCTAAGAACATCCCAATGCAGGACTCCTGGCTACTGTTTTTCCAGGTCTGCCTGCCTGCGTCCCAGCCCTGCCTCTCCTCAGGCACCTCAAGTCAGCGCCTCACTTCCTGTGCCAAAACCTGGGGTGAGTAGCAACTGAAAACTCCTGGGTTCTGGGTTTAGAGATTGAAAAACAAACAATGAAACTGCAGTTTTCTCTCCCACCTGTGCCATGCTGCTTTTCCCATGAGCGGTTGGGGTCTCAGGTCCAGGCTCCCCTGCAGCCAGCAGCCCTTCAGCTTTTCCTTTTTGCAGTTGGATATTGAGCCTGTCACTGTGGGTTGTAGCTCTTGTCCTCAGCTTGGGCTGGGCTTCTATTTTTCTGAAGGAACTGATTCTCCTGTAGTACAGCTTTCTCCTCTCCCCCTCAGCCTGCAAGCCTACCACCTCTAGGGGTTGGGCCAGTCCTCAGGACCTCACCCTTCCTACTGATCTCCAGCTGTTTTCTGTCCTTCCTTTCTATAAGTCGCCTCCTCAGCAAGGCCTCATTTGGTAATTCCTAGTGAATGTTCTCCAATATAGTTGTATTTCCAGTCTGGCCCTAGGACAGAGGTGGGGCAACCTTTTTGTGAGTGCGTGCCAAAACCAGCAAAATCTCTGACTCAAAATTCTTCTGTGTGTCAACCCTAATTTTTTGAGAACATGTTACGCCTACTTGATATCTCTTAAGGTGTATGTATGTGAAGAACCTTGAAGAAATAATAAAATTCATTCAAGCGACAAAAACACAGTATATGATGATGAAAAATACATTTATTTTTTAATGTATACATGTACACTGATAGTCCGACAGAAAACTTTATGACTCCGTTTGATATTATCAGTGGGACTTTTGCTGCTGCATCACTGATGACAGAGATTTTACATCAGGTTTATATTTCGTGACCTTAAGAGATATGCAGGAGCTACTACTTTCATCTGTCAGGCTACTCCTATTACGAGACTTAACAAAATTCATCACTGAGAACAAAGATTCACAAGCGTATGTGGATGAAACCAAAACACTGGTCGGATCTAGGAAGGCAGGGAGAGTTAAGGCAGAGGCATAGAAATTGCTCTTCCCCTCTCTCGTCAATCCATGTGACACTTCTCTCTGGTACTCCTGTCTCTAATTGCTTTTTTTCAATGTTTTCCAAGTCAACTCTAAGGTCAATAAATTTCTGCTTCCAAATTGAGCTACTCTGAAATTCAATCAACTGCATTTCAAAGTCAGCCATGTCTATCCATGAAAACATTTGTAAGTTTAGTTCCTCCAGTTTCATGCTGTCTGGAAACCTCATGAATTTTGCTGTCTCTTCCAGTTCTCTGAATTTCCAAATCTTGAGAAGAACTGCTCAATAGTTGACTCTATGATGTTTAAAAACAGCTTTTGAAGGCTTTGACAGTCTTTCTGTTATTTTTGGGAGGTCTTTGATGTGCCTCTTGAGGTTTGGGAAATATCTAAATCTCTCACCATCCACATCCCTTTTAAAGACTTCCAGTTTCTTTTCAAAAGCCTTTATGTAACCAAACATAACATCAAGTGTCTTGCCAGTTCCTTGTAATTTAACATTTAAGTCATTCAAATGTTCACAAAAATTGTAAATGGAAGATTATAAGAGAAGGTTTTGCTTGCCAGCAAAAGTTACTGGTGTGCCATATTAGAGTATAGGGACAGAATCCTGGCAATGAAACACCTAGGCAGAATAAAAGTTCCTGAAATCTGCACAGTATTCTCTTGAATTAATTGCTGAATACCAAGCCAAACCTACTGAAAGTGAAATTTTGTGAGGTTAAGAGCATATGAATGTGATAAGGTAAATCAAATAATTTCCAGAGCAAACCAAGGATTGAGAGGTAGATGAGCTCTGAACAGTCTGAGTAGAAATTACTTGAAGAACATCAGACCTTAGTAGAGAACTCGGAGGGGTCAAGCCTTACTAATAAGAATAAACTAAGCCAGAGTTAAGGCTACCATAAATCTTCCCTAAGAAACCATTAAAAATAAGCCTCAAAATGATAATGCTGGGCTTCAAGGAATTTAACTTCACATAAGAAAAAGATTCAAATGATTTGAATGTAAGCAATCAATTACAGACCTTGGTAATATGTCATCACAATATTGCATGCAGTTAGAAATGACCACAGATGAGAATATATACGGAACTGTAACTAATCACCATAAGAAAGGTGCAGCAATAGAAAAAAAAAGGGGGGGACAAGAAATGACAGATGTAATGAATTAGGACTTTAAATCAGCATTATACATATGTGTGATATGATCAATGATCAATGATTTAGAAGAATAAAATAAAGAGAAATTGAATAATCAATAAAAAATTAGATCTAGAGATGAAAAATACATCTGAAATGAAGTTGTAATGGGTCAGAGATTAATAACAGATGAGAATGTACAGAAGACCAGTAAACAAAACCCTGGCAATGGATACTATTCACCCTGAAGCACTGAGAGGAAAAAGGACAATAAAAATACTGAGAGCCTCAGTGATTGGTAGGACAATTCAAGTATTCTAACATTTGTCCAATTAAAGTCCTAGAAAAGTTTGAGGAGACAGAAAAATATATTACATAAAATATAAGTAAGAAATTTCAACACTGGGTGAAAAGCATAAACCAAACCAAGAAACTCAGAAATCCCTATGCAGAACAAATACAAAAACAACCAAAGCGATAAAATAGAATCTATATATATAAAAGCCTAAGCGACCATTTGACCAGTCGCTATGAGGCACACTGACCAGCAGGGGGCAGATGCTCAATGCAGGAGCTGCCCTCTTGCGGTCAGTGTTTTCCCACAGCTGGAGTGCCGCTCAGCTGACCAACAGGTGCCAGACACAGGGCTCACTGCTGGCTGCCACAGCCTGGAGATCGCAGCATAGCAGCAGCGAGCCTGTTGAGTGGCGGCGGGAGGCACAGTGGGGCGGGGATGAGCAGGAGCGGCAGGCAGCATTGGACTGCTGGTTTTGGTGTTTGGCCCAATCCCCACAGGCCACGCTGAGGGACCCCACCAGTGCACGAATCTGTGCATCGGGCCTCTAGTATTATAATAAAATTATTGGAAACCAATGATAATGACAAAATTATAAAAAGGAGTGAGAGGAAAACATCATATGCATTGAAACAAAGATAATAATCACAAACTTATCAGAAACTATGTAATATAAAAACATTGAAATGATACATTTCAACTATTAACCTAATATTATAAATCCACTGCATATATCTTTCACAAATAAGGCAAAATACAATTTTTTTTTCAATCAAAAGCTGAAAGAATTTGTCAGCAGCTGATTTGTACTACAGAAAATAATTCAGATAATTCTTCAGGCTGGGGAAATATACTACAAGATTAAAAATTTTCTTTAAAAAGGTATAAAGAATGCCAGAAATAGTAAACATGATATAAAAAAGATAATTATCTCATTTTAATGTATTTAAGAGATAGTTATTAAAATATAAATATCAATGTAATGTAGGAGTTTTGTAAATGTAAAACATTGGCAAAGATTAACACAAATAATGAAAGGAGGCAAACAACTTTTTACAGATTTAAGCTTCTTAAATTTGAAACAGTGTAGTATTATCTGAACATTGACTGTAAAAAGTTAATGATGACTATAGTAAATCTCAGGAAGACACAAAAAATGTGCGTGAGCTATATAAACAAGGCCAGCTGCATAATTTGCGGGGTTCAATGCAAGATAAAAATGCTGAGCCCTTTTTCTAAGATTATGAACTTCAGAATAGCAACATCAGAACATTAAGTCAAGATGGAGCTCCTTGGAGTATAGAGCCTATATTGCTGCCCAGATCACACACTCATAAAATGAGTGCTAATAAATGAGTATGCTATGAGATAGTATTTACCAAAACACTCAATCCAATAGAAGTCATGAAAAAAACAACACTAAGGAGATACACAAACAAACAAACAAACAAAACACACAAATGGAACAAGTAGAAAACAATAGGTAAGATGGTTGATACAAACTAAACCAATTAATAATTATATCATATGCAAATGGTCTAAAGACTTTAAGTAAATGCTTAAAATTAAAATACACTGAACAAGGTAAACCCAATCCTTATGTACAAAATTTCAATTTCAAAAATTCAAACACAGAGAGGCAAACATAAGTACCTAGAGAAAATAAATATGAGAAAGAATAAATTTTAAAACAAAGAAATATTAACTGAGGCTCTTCAAACTTATGGGTAATTCATCAAGAAGATATAACAATCTGAAATGTAAATTGACCTAATAACAGGGCTTTAAAATACATGCAGTAAAAACTAACAGGCCTGCAAAGACAAATAAACATATACACAATTACAGTTGGAGATTATACTACTCCTCTTTCAGTAATCTATAATAAAAAAAAGCGTAATATGCTAATTAGACTGGACAGCCAAATGACCTTCTGGATGTCATTTCGGACATCCTTCCAGACGAAGCCGCTGCAGCGGGAGCCGAGGCAGAGGTGGTTAGGGGTGATCAGGAAGGCAGGCAAGCAGTTAGGGGTGATCAGGCAGGCAGGCGAGTGGTTAGGAGTGATCAGGCAGGCAGGAAGGGGAGTGGTTAGGAACCAGTGGTCCCGGATTGCGAGAGGGATGTCCAATTGCAGGATTGGGCCTAAACTGGCAGTCAGATATCCCCTGAGGGGTCCCAGATTGTGAGAGGGTGCAGGCCGGGCTGAGGGATCCCTTACCCATGCACTAATTTCATGCACTGGGCCTCTAGTTCATAAAATAAAATGGCTGACAGAAAATCTGTAAACAGATTTGAACAACACTATCAACCAACCTGACCTAATGATATTTTTAAAAAACTGCAACCCTAAATAGCAGAATAAAATTGTTTTCAAGTTGTTATGGAATATTCATTAAGACAAACCATATGCTGGGGCATATATCAAGCCTCAATAAAAATTGAAAGACTTGAGTGCAGTGGTGTCCCTCTCACATATCTCTTTTTCAACAATAATAATTTGCCATCCATCCACATATAAATGTGCCTTCGTGCAAGCTTTGGGATCCAGGTAGGAGATTTTGAAATCCAGGCACAATGCAGGACTGAGGAGAGCCATTATAAAAAGGCAGGCCGTTCCCCCAGGCAATTGATTCCAGACTGTGATGCCGGTTACAGACACAGAAATAGTCCCATACCCCTGAAAACTTGGCTATAGCCATGCTTGGCTTTGGGTTCTCTGATATATAAGAGATCCCTGAGGAATCATGGCCACTTGAGAATCAGGTAAGAGACATACAGACATCAATTGCAACAGTGGACCTGAAATGGTTCATGAATGAGTTCAGCCCCTCGCCAGTGCAGTCTAGGAACATCTGTAAATAAGCCTATTCAACTTGGTCAGACTGTAGATTCTGAAATGACCCTGTAACTGGGCTTCAGCTCATCCAGGCAAACAGTGCTGTTGGCATAGGAAGCTTTCAGTAGACACTGCCATCTGTGCCTCTGGAGATCCTGAAAGGGCCTTATTTGCAGTGCCAGCTTCTTGACACCTAGTCTGCCAGCAGTCCTGAGGTTCTATAGTCTCAGCAGATTATGAAAGAGACTATACTGGCTTCAGTCCCTCCCAACCACAGTCCATGATCAGGCCTGCTGACACAGGGACCCAGTCAGAGGTACTCCCAGATACACCCTGGAAATCCTAAAAGGGCCCTCTATTGGGCTCCAATCCTTCTCAACCAGTGCCCCCTCACCCCCCACAAGACCCTGAAAGGGCCTTAGACTCAGTTCTAGCCCCTCTCAGCCAGTCTGTGAGCAGTTCTACCAGTACAGAGACCTGGTGAATGACACTCATATCTGCGCTTCAGGTAGCTTGGTGTTGCTCTAGCTACTCCAGCCATGTTCAGGATCTAGTTCAACCCACCTAGGGACCTGGCAGAAGACATCCATCAGTACCTCCAGAGGTAGGTATGCAGAACTTAAACTTGTTTGTGGAACCTGAAACAGCCTTGGGACTCAATTCCAGCTCCTCTCAGCCACAGTTCAGGGCCAGCCCTGACACCCAAAGACCCACCAGTGATAAGGCAGCAGCTTTCCCAGGACCCTGGGAGAACCTACACTGCTGTTAACCTGGCAATAGGCCTCCTGATCAAGGACCCAACTGTACACCCTGGAGTGGACCCTTATTGCAGCACCATCCATCCAGAGACCAGGCAGGATACATGCCCAAGGGAGCCCCTGAGAACAAGCATGCCAACCATGGCCCCCACTGCATTCAGTGCAAAATTCCATTGGTTTAATGAAAAGATAAACAAAATTGACAAACTTTTAGCTAGACTAGGCAAGATAAAAAGAGAGAAGACTAAAACAAACACATTATAAATGAAAGAGGAGACATTTCAACTCACACCACAGAAATACTAAAGATCATATACAGTGAGAGAAAAAACAGGCTCTTCAATAAATAGTAAAGGGAAACTGGACAGCCACATGCAAAAGAACAAACCTGGGAAACTATCTTGCACCATACATTAGAGTTACCTCAGAATGGATTAAAGACTTGAAAGTAAGACCTGCAACCATGAAACACCTGGGAGAAAACAGACAATAAACTCCTGGACATCTGTCTCAGTGATGATATCAACAAAAGCAAAGGCAACAAAAGCAAAAGTAAACAAATGGGACTACATCACGCTAAAAAGCCTCTGCACAGCAAAGGAAGCCATCAATGCAATGAAAAGGCAACAAATGGCACGGGGGAAATATTTGCTGTGAGATATATCTGAAAAGGGGTTAATATCCAAAATATATAAAGAACTCAGGTGACTCAATAGCAACAAAAAATCCTATTAAAAATGGGCAGAGGATTTAAATAGACATTTTCAAAGAAGACATACAGATGGCAAACAGGTACATGAAAAAATGTTCAATATTACTAATTATCAGATAAATGAAAATAAAAATCATAAAATATCACCTGACACCTATTAGGGTGCTTATTATAAAGAAGACAAGAGGTAACAAATGTTGAGGATGTGGAGAAAGAGAAGCCTTTTGCACCATGGATGGTAATATAAGATGGTATAGCAACTATAGAAAGCAGTATGGGGGTTTCTAAAAAATTAAAAATTGAACTACCACATGACTCAGCTATTCCGTTTCTGAATACAGTAGATCCTTGGGTTACCTCGAGACCTAACGAGATTTTCGCTGTAAGTCGGAACCCACCTACATAAGCACCTATGTCACTCACATGGAGCACATACACAGCAGTAATGAAGTGAAACAGTAAAAAAAAAAATTAAAAGAAAGATAACAATTCCTGACCTTTACTTGTGGTAAATAAATAATAAAAAACATAAAGCACATATGTACATACGTCAAAATGATGGAACTCTTTTTTGTAAATAAATGGGAGATGGCAACGTAACCACGAAACGACGTACATCGAGTCCAAGTCTGATGTAACCCGAGAACTGCCTGTATTTATCAGAAAAAGACAAAAAAAACTGACTCAAAAATAAATGTGTTCATTGCAGCATTATTTACAATAGCCAAGATATGGAAATAACCTAAGTATCTATCAATGCATGAATACATAAAGAAAATACACACACACACATTGGAATATTTTCAGGAATAAAAAGAATGAACCTTGCCATCTGTGACATAGACAGATCTTAAGGACATTATGCTAAGGGAAATAAGTTAGATATAGAAAGACAAATGCTATGTGATTTCATTTATATGTGGAAAATAACTAATAGCAACAGAAAGCAAATGTTTAAGAGATAAATACAAATTTTTAGAAACATGTATGCTATATAAATTTTATCTCAATAAAGGTAATTTTAAAAACTGGTTTTAGTTAAAGAGATGCTCAAAGGGGAAAAAACTAACATATAGTGTTAAAGGAAAAAAGTCCTTATGAGTTTAAATCTGTTAGAATTGTCAATTCAATTTTTGCAGCAAGTTTAGACAGGAGAAGAAAAAGGGATTCTGCCCAGGCCAGGTGGCTTAGTTGGTTGGAGAGTTGTCATATACACCAAAAGGCTGCTAGTTTGATTCCAGGTCAGGGCACATACCTAGATTTTGGGTTCAATCCCTGGCGGGTGGGGAGGGTGAAGGGTTGCATATAGGAGGCAACCGATTCATATTCATATCTTCTTACATTCATATCTTCTTTTGAAGTCTCAGTCTCTCTCTCTCTCTCTCTCTCTCTCTCTCTCTCTCTCTCTCTCTCTCTCTCCTTCCCTCTCTTTAAAAATTAAAAACAAACTCAAACAAACAAACAGAGGGATTTCAAAGTTTCTGTCTTCCAAGTGGATTTATATCACATATACGATTGGAGTTAGAACTATAATATTTCAGATAACCTGTTAGTCATCATACAGATGGTGTGTACATTATAGCTTGAGTGAATAGACTCAATTTCCTCCAACAAATTCAATTTCCTATAATAGACTTACAAAACAAGAATGTAATGACTATAGCATGGATGCAAAAAACTACATTCCATAGACTAACAAAACATATGTTTTTGTAAGAAACATAGTACCATGGGAGAATGCTTTCTTTTTTTCTGCAAAAATTTACCTTCATAATGGCAAGACACACAATATTTATTAGTATGATATATTTGGAGATTTTATTAAGCAAATCCCCATGACTTTTTCCTTTAAATCTTTTTGGTAACTGATTTATGAATAGTCTTCAACAGGCTTTCTTATCTTTACAACAACATTAATGATTAATCCAATCTTCAGCATTCTCAAAAGCACAGCATTCTCAACAAGTTGATCTTCATGGTTTCCAATTAATTCCATCGTGATATGTGCCCTCTGTCTTACCTATTATATACAGAAGTAAAATTTAATGTACATATTTCTTATTTTTCTATATTTAGTATAGTTGACTGGAACTATTATTAATAATTAAAAATACTGTAACTGTATTTGAATACCTAACAGACTGTCAAGGGAAGACACATTACATTTCTTTCCTGATGGTGGAATAACCTTCTAGCTCTTAGGATTATCCAAAGATGGAATGGACTTCCTAAGATGTTGAGCTTACCATCATTATGTATTATTTAACACAGTCTTTGAAAACACTCAGAAAGACTTTGAATATAATAGTACATTGGGGCCTTGACTTACGAGTTTAACTCGTTTCGTGACGGAGCTCGTAACTCAAATTACTTGTATGTCAAATCTTAAAGTGGACGAGTGAGACACATGATGCTGGGCTGATGTTGTGGCATTCTCTGTGACGTTCGCTGGGCCAACTAGCGGTGGGGTATCTGAAGCTGGCTCATAATCCAAATTTTAGCTCGCAACTCAAAGCAAAAAATCTGCCGAGAGACGGCTCGTATCTCGAAAAACTCGTTAGTCGGGACACTCGTAAGTCAAGGCCCCACTGTACATACTACTAGCAAATAAAATGTTGAAGTTATTGGATTACTGATTATGAAGGTATTTATTACATTAATAAAGTATGATCCTATGACATAGCTCTATATATCTTTAATATTTTCTGAAAATGAAGGTGTGTATTTGAAATATATGTATGATTAAATACTTTAAACTCTCATGTAACAATTCAAAGCCAAAGCTATTCAAATACCCATTGTTTCAATTGCATTCTTATTTTTTGTTTCCTCTACTACTCTGATACATTTTTTTCTAGCATTTAATTTCTATTTCCTTGTTAAATCTTCCCCTCCTTCAAGGTATCACCTATTATTCTTTTATTGTCAACTCCATTACAGATATTCCCCATTTTACCCCACTTTACCTCTCACCACACAACCATCCCCCCTCTCCCCCGGGCCATCAATATACTGTTGTCTGTGTCTATGCTATGCATATCTACACTAATAAAAGAGAAACATGCTAATTAGCGTACGACCGCTACCCTTCCCATTGGCTAATCAGGGAGATATGCAAATTAACTGTCAGCCAAGATGGCGGCCAGCAGCCAGGCAGCTTGAAGCTAACAGGGAGGCTTGCTTCCTTCAGTGACAGAGGACTCCAACGTTCCCCGCCTGCCTTGCCGGCCTCTGAGCTTCAGTTGGAAACATTGTAACATTTATAGAAGATAAACAAAACCCCAGAAACCTCCTGTCAGTCAGCCGGGATCTCAGAGCTGGAGTCGCAACATTGTTTCGAATACAGAAAACAAAGGCCAGAAACCTGCTTTCAGCAGCCGAGCCTCAGAGAGAAAGCCGGCTCTCAGCTCCAGTGACAGCCATAGAAGGTAAATAAATGCCAGAATAAAAAAAAAAAGAAAAAAAGGAGAGGTTTGGAGCTTCAGTCGCCCGCCAGCCTGAAAACGGCCCTCAGCCCCTCACCCAGACTGGCCAGGCACCCCAGTGGGGACCCCCACCCTGAAGCAACAAGATGGCGGCTAATTTGCATACTGAAGGCAGGCGGCAGCAGGCAAGGCTGTCTGCAGTCTGGGACCCGGATCTGTGACCCTGCCAGGCGGGTGGCAGTGCTTGAGGCTGTCTGCGGTCTGGGACCCGGATCTGTGACCCTGCCAGGCGGGTGGCAGTGCTTGAGGCTGTCTGCGGTCTGGGACCCGGATCTGTGACCCTGCCAGGCGGGTGGCAGTGCTTGAGGCTGTCTGCGGTCTGGGACCCGGATCTGTGACCCTGCCAGGCGGGTGGCAGTGCTTGAGGCTGTCTGCGGTCTGGGACCCGGATCTGTGACCCTGCCAGGCGGGTGGCAGTGCTTGAGGCTGTCTGCGGTCTGGGACCCGGATCTGTGACCCTGCCAGGCGGGTGGCAGTGCTTGAGGCTGTCTGCGGTCTGGGACCCGGATCTGTGACCCTGCCAGGCGGGTGGCAGTGCTTGAGGCTGTCTGCGGTCTGGGACCCGGATCTGTGACCCTGCCAGGCGGGTGGCAGTGCTTGAGGCTGTCTGCGGTCTGGGACCCGGATCTGTGACCCTGCCAGGCGGGTGGCAGTGCTTGAGGCTGTCTGCGGTCTGGGACCCGGATCTGTGACCCTG
>NW_005368305.1:3353657-3357066 GCF_000412655.1 Myotis brandtii | reverse complement strand
GGGTGGCATCGCAACCTCCCGATCCGCCCTGCTCTGTGCATGACAGGGGGCGGCGCCCCAACTCCCCAATCGGCCCTGCTCTGAGCCCGACCAGGGGCTGCACCTAGGGATTGTGCCTACCCTCTGCCACCCGGGAGCAGGCCTAAGCCAGCAGGTCGTTATCTCCTGAGGGGTCCCAGACTTCGAGAGGGCACAGGCCGGGCTGAGGGACCCCCCCTTCCCCCCCCGAGTGCACAAATTTTTGTGCACCGGGCCCCTAGTATATATATATATTTTGGTTAATCCCTTCACCTTCTTTCATCCATTTCCCCCATCCCTTCCCCTCTGATCTCTGTCAGTCTGTTCCATGTACCCATGATTCTGGTTCTATTTTCTTCATAAGTTTATTTTGTTTATCAGATTCTACATATAAGTGAGCTCATATGGTATTTGTCTTTGTCTGGCTTATTTCACTTAGCAAAATAATATCCAGATCCACCCATGTTGTCTCAAATGGTAAGAGTTATTTCTTTTGTATAGTCGTGTTGTATTTCATTGTATAAATGTATCACAGCTTTTTTATCCATTCATCTACTGAGGGACACTTCGGCTGTTTGCAGATCTTGGTTACTGTAAATAATGCTGCTATCAACATAGAGGTGCATATATTCTTTCTGATTGGTGTTTCAAGATTCTTAGGGTACATTCCAAGAAGTGGGATCACTGGGTCAAAAGGCAATTCCATTTTTTTAGATAACTCCATGCTTTTTTCCACAGTGGCTACACCAATCTGCATTCCCACCAAGAGTGCACCAGGGTTCCCTTGTCTCTACATCCCTGCCAACACTGTTGTTTATTGATATAATGATGGTAGCCATTCTGACAGGAGTGAGGTAATATCTCATTGTAGTTTTAATTTGTATCTTTCTGATGATTAGTGATAAACATTTTTTCACATGTCTATTGGCCATCTGTATGTCCTCTTTGGAGGAGTGTCCATATAGTTCCTTTGCCCATTCTTAATTGGATTGTTTGTCTCCCTGGGGTTAAGTTGTATACATTCTTTATATATTTTGGAAATTAACTCCTTATCAGATCCATTATTGGAAAATATGTTCTCCCATATAGTGGGTTCCCTTTTCATTTTATTAATGGCTTTCTTTGCTGTGCAGAAGCTTTTTATTTTGATTATTTTCCCTTTGTTCCTCTTATCCTAGGAGATATATCAGCAAAAATATTATTATAGAGATGTCTGAGATTTTATTGCCTATGTTTTCTTCTAAAATTTTTATGGTTTTACAAGTTACATTTTCTATCCATCCTGAGTTTATTCTTGTGTATGGTGTAAGTTGGTGGTCCCATTTCATTTTTTGCATGCTTCTGTCCAATTTCCCCAGGACTAGTTATTGAAATACTGTCTTTGTTGTATGCTCTTGCCTCTTTTGTTAACTATTAATTGACCATAGAGATGTAGATTGATTTCTGGGCTCTCTGTTCTGTTCCATTGATCTATATGCCTGTTTTTATGCCAGTGCCAAGCTGTTTTGATTACACTGACCTTGTAGTATAGTTGATATCAGGTAGTGTGATACTTCCAACATTCCTCTTCTTTCTCAAGATTGCTGAAGCTATTAGGGCTCTTTTTTTGGTTCCATATACACTTTTTGGAGTGATTATTCTAGAACTGTGAAATATGCCATTGGTATTTTAATAGGAATTGCATTGAATCTATAGATTGCTTTGGGTAGTATGGACACTTTAATGGTGCAAATTTTTCCAATCCATGAACATAGTAGATGCTTCTACTTATTTGTATCATCCTCAATTTCTTTCTTCAATATCCTATAGTTTTCCAAGTACAGGCTGTTGTTTTTTTCCTCTTTGGTTAAATTTATTCCTAGGTATTTTTGTTGTTGTTGCAATAGTAAATGAGGTTGTTTTCTTGCTTTTACTTTCTGAAAGTTTATTATTAATGTATAAAAATAGCACCAATTTCTGAATATTAACTTTTTATCCTGCTACTTTGCCAAATCATTTATTAGATATTAGAGGCCTGATGCACAAAATTCATGCAAGGGGCTCAGCCCTCACAACCACAGCAGCTTGCCTCGGCCCTCGCAGCCCCGGCTTCGTCTGGAAGGTTGTCTGGTAGGATGTCTGGAAGGTCATTTGCCTGTCTGGTCTAATTAGCATATTACACTTTTATTATTATAGATAGTTGTTTTTTGGTGCTGTCCTTAAGGTTTTCTCTGTACAATATGATGTTATCTAGAATAATGACAGTTTTACTTCCTCCTTTCCAATTTGGAAGCCTTTGATTTCTTCTTCTTGTCTGATTGCTATGGCTAGGACTTCCAGTACTATGTTGAATATGAATGGTGAAAGTGGACATCCCTGTCTTATTCCTGTTCTTAGGGGAAATGGTTTTAGTTTTTGCCCATTGAGTATGATGTTGGCTGTAGGTTTATCATGTAAGGCTCTTATTATGTTGAGGTATGATGTCTCTATTCCCACTTTGCTGAGAGTTTTTATCAGGAAAAGGTGTTGGATTTTGTCAAATGCCTTTTCTGCATCAATTGATATGATTATGTGATTTTTGTCTCTCAATTTGTTTATGTGAAGTATCACATTTATTGATTTGCAGATATTGTACTAGCCTTGCTTATTTCTGTTCTTTCTTGTTAGACTAAAAGGCAGTGAGGCAGTGGGCCAATTTATGTTAAGGATTCTGCTTCAACGGTCATATCAGGGTGATAGTCCAAACTCTGACATTTGCTAGCTAAGTCTTGTTGAATCAGTTCTTTTTTTGTTGTTCTTAATCCTCATCTGAGGATATTTTTTCCATTGAATTTTAGAGAGAGTTGGAAGGGAGGGGGAGAGATAGAGAGAGAGAAACATTGATGTGAGAGAGACACATTGATTGGTTGCCTCCTATACATGCCCCATCCAGGGCCAGGGGTTGAGCCTGCAAACAAGGTGCATGCCCTTGACCAGAACAGAACCCAGACCCTTCAGTCCTCTGAGCCAAACAGGCTAAGGCTGAATCAGTCATTTACCTTCTCTAAAGTTCAGTGGTTAATGTATAAAATAGATAATAACATTGACACAGAAAGTTTTGGGTATTTAATGAGATGATCCACATTAAACTCATTGGCTTGGCATTCAGTTAAAACTTGGCACATATTATCATCTACACTAATAAAAGAGAAACATGGTAATTAGCATATGACCGCTACCCTTCCCATTGGCTAATCAGCATATCCTTATGCAAATTAACTGTCAGCCAAGATGGCGGCCGGCAGCCATGCACTGAAGCGAAAAGAGATGCTTGCTTACTCCAGTGATGGCAAACTCCAAGGTTCCCCGCCTGACTTGCCGGCCTCTCAGCTGCAACTCTAAGCAACTATGTAGCAAATATAGAGCTAAACAA
>NW_005368305.1:3348234-3352197 GCF_000412655.1 Myotis brandtii | reverse complement strand
GGGGGCCAGGGCCGGGCTGGGGCCCCCCCCCCCCCCGTGTGCACAAATTTTTGTGCACCGGGCCTCTAGTTCTATTAATAAATGAGAAGTTGAAGATCCTCTGTGTTTAGATGACTTACCAGAGATTACCTGATTTCCATATTGAAGGAGGCAGAATAATGCTGGGCCATAGGCCTCTCAGGCCAATGCAAAAATCTACCAAACTCCATCCTTTCTAGATACAGCTGCAGGATTTGGAGCAAATCCCACACTGGTAATGTTGATGTTAAATTTAGCCAATGAATCATCACATTCTCTACTTATAAATAAATAAAAACAAATACATAATGAAGCAGAAGGAAGACAGGAGAGTATAGTGTCTTATAAAGAATGTGAAGCACATATTAAGAAGAAAATGATCAAGTATAGCAAATGCTCCAGTTCAAACACCTCAAATATCTTCTTCTTTCTTGAACCCTCCAACTTTACCTATTATTTAACTTTTACCTGACACCCTTATTTGTAGTTCAGTAAAAAAGAATAAAAATCTGAAGAAATAATTCATCTTCCTACCTAAGTACTACAAACTCACATTTCATACTATCAATATGACCTGTCTGTGTCCAGCCCCTCCATTTGAACTCTGGATCCATTTCCTATCAACACAAGGAATTGACCCAATAATTACCACCCTCTTTACTGCATTATTTTTTCATTCCTATGAAAAAATCATTCCTATGAGCATAGAAACATGCTGAGATGTGTCCTAGCAAAAAAAAAAAAAAAACAACAACAAAAAATCAAAACAAAACAAAAAACCCTACACTATAACTTATTTTCTTTATAGCCCTTTATACTAAAACTAGAGGCCCGGTGCACAGATTCATACACCAGTGGGGTCCCTTGGCCTGACCTATGCCCTCTCGTAATCCAGGACCGCTCGGGGGGATGTCAGAGAGCCAATTTTGGCCTGATCCCCGTAGGCCAGGCCAAGGGACCCCAGTGGTGCACAATCAGGGATAGGGAGGGATCATAGGAGGGCTCCACGAGGCATGCCCGGCCTGTCTCCCCCAGTTCCTATCGGCCGGACCCCAGCAGCAAGCTAACCAACTGGTCTGAGTATCTGCCCCCTGGTGGTCAGTGCATGTCATAGCGACTGGTCTAATGGTCAAACGAATGATCAGACACTTAGCATATTAGGCTTTTATTACATAGGATTCTTTTAAATTTGTATATATTAACCAACTTCAAATTTTTACCTATTTTCTCTTAAAACCACTTCAATCAGACTTGTGTGTCCAATTCCACTGATACATTTTTTACTGTCAACAGTGACTTTCATGTAACTAGATTTAATGAACAATTTCCAGTCCTTACCATGTTCAGTCATGTTGCATCTGCTATACTTGATTATTTTCCTCTTAATATGTGTTCACTTTATTTATAAGACACCATACTCTCCTGTCTTCCTTCTGCCTTATTATGTATTTCTTTTTATTTATTTTGCTGGATTATTTTCTTTCTAATTAATAAATAATAGAATTTCCCAAGACTAAGTCTTCAGAACTCTTCTTTATAAAAAAAATTCTGACTATGTAATTTTTGTAGTTCTGATCCACTGGGATAGAGAGAAATAATAGTTCTTACTGATACATGGTCATTCACATCCTCAAATTCATTTTTGCAAATTATAATAAATGACTAACTAAAAACAAAGCTAAACTTGGGGTTGTTCAAGCAGATTTATGAAATTGTATATAATTCATCTATCCCTAAAGATCCTAGAAACAATTCTATAAGTTCTAGCTCCACATTTCCTACTTCTGACTATATTCTTAAATAATCTGCTGTACCCTCCAGCTTAATATGTTTATTATAGTAAATTAGACTTATGTTGAATCCCCATGGTCAGAATCTCTGACCTTACTCTTTTTTTGTATTTATTATAGGTCTTCCAGTCAATCAAGCTTAAAATTATGAATCATCTTCAAACTTGGTATTTCTCCATCTTACTGACTGTTGTAATTAGCCTAGTTATAATAACAGGAACGGAGCCAAGGGAAGGACAGATATTATAGGCATGCCATAGTATTTTCCAGGACACCACAGTTTAACACTCCCAGGGAGCCATCAGTCTATTCCCCACAGATCGCAGGGTCAAGGGACCGAACAGGGAAGAGAATAGACACATGCGCAGGAAAGTCTGGGTGACATAGGGAAGGTACTTTCTCATCAATCACACCTCAGAACAAGTCATTGCCCAAAGAAGGCATGTAATTGCAAGTGCAGGAGATTTGGAATATTTAATCTCCTAAACAAAGGAGTTCAGCCCTGGCTGGTTTGCCTCAGTGGATAGAGCATCGGCCTATGGACCAAAGGGTCCTGGGTTTGAGTCCCATCAAGGGCACGTAGCTCAGTTGCAGGTTCCTCCCCAGCCCAGGCCATGTTCAGAGCATGTGCAGGATGCAACCAATTGATGTGTTTCTCTCACATTGATATTTCTCACTCTCTCTTTCTCTTTTCCACTCTCTCTAAAATCAATGGAAAAACTTTGGGTAATAAGGATTAAAAAAAATTAAACAAAAGGGTTCACTCTCTTGATCTCTCTTGGTTCCTCTTGGTTGACTCCTGGCTTGCAGGACTCTCATGCTTTGTTTTCTTGCATTAGCCCCCAGCCATGTGACCCCACACAATGGACTAATGGATCGCAACTAGCCTAATGCTGTAACAGACCAAATTCCAACATGGAATTGAAACTGTAGATACTGGCTTTGCTTCTAGCTCTGCTTCTTCCAGTTATACTTTTTCCAGGACTGGATTAAGGGAAATGGGACTTTGAAAACCCAGGGATGTAATTCCACACAATAAAAATCACTCATCCTCCCTTGTGAGTCTCAGAAAATTAATTTTCTTGAGATATTGTAAGGACCCCAGCACTTAGTGGGGAAAGGGATACTCCACTTCCACTGGTAACATTACTAGCTGATCTTTTGTTAAATAATCTAAAGTATTTTAAATATATCTATTAGTTATGTTTTGTTTTCTATTCCCATGGCTTTGTTTTTCTAATCCAAACTCACATTGTCTTATTTTTAGACTAATGCAGAAGCCTCTAATTATTTTCTTGCCTATAGCTTTCCTCCAATCTTCTCTGTATACTTCTAAGAAATTAATATTCCTAAAGAGGATATTTTCATTCTTGACTTTCTAAATTAAAAGTATATAGTGAGTAAATAAATAAGATTTAGACTCTTTAGTTTAAGATTAAATTGGCTTTATCTTCTAAAATTTTTGTTCTGAATGTTGTCTCCAACTTTCTTTCGTCAATAATGCTACACATCCCAAGGTACTCTTTTATGCACTTTAATGCCTATTGAAAACCACCGATAGTAAGTATAGTTTTTTAGTATCTATACAATATAACTCTAAATTAAGCCTCAGAAAAATACATCAATCTTATTTCACTCAGATTTAACATCCTTAATATTTGTAAATTTATGTTTCATTTTATTCCACAATCATCTATTACAGTTTGTTTAGCACATTTGGACTCAAAATTTTATTAGGTGATTCAAAAGAATTTATCCATTATGTTAGGATTTGCTTTTGAGTATTTCAAGGAGTTTTTATGTTTAACCAAATAATGTATTTCTCTTAAGTAAAATTATATAAATTGTATTTGTCAAAATTATTAGATAAAAATTATATATTATAACATAGTATAGAAATATGAAATATTTTCTACATTTTTCCATATATGTATTTAAAATTTATCTTTATTGTTGAATGTATTATAGATGTCCCCTTTGTTTTTATTTTTTTCCATTGACTCTCTACCCCTCATCGGCCCCTCCCAGGCCTTCACTACACTATTGTCTGTGTCCATGGGCTATGCATATCTACACTAATAAAAGAGAAACATGGTAATTGGCGTACGACTGCTACCCTTTTCATTGGCTAATCAGTGAGTATATGCAAATTAAC
>NW_005368305.1:3340358-3343254 GCF_000412655.1 Myotis brandtii | reverse complement strand
GAGCAGGCCTAAGCCAGCAGGTCGTTATCTGCCAAGGGGTCCCAGACTGCGAGAGGGCACAGGCCGGGCTGGGGGCCCCCCCCCCCCCCCCCCGAGTGCACAAATTTTTGTGCACCGGGCCTCTAGTTCTATTAATAAATGAGAAGTTGAAGATCCACTGTGTTTAGATGACTTACCAGAGATTACCTGATTTCCATATTGAAGGAGGCAGAATAATGCTGGGCCATAGGCCTCTCAGGCCAATGCAAAAATCTACCAAACTCCATCCTTTCTAGATACAGCTGCAGGATTTGGAGCAAATCCCACACTGGTAATGTTGATGTTAAATTTAGCCAATGAATCATCACATTCTCTACTTATAAATAAATAAAAACAAATACATAATGAAGCAGAAGGAAGACAGGAGAGTATAGTGTCTTATAAAGAAAGTGAAGCACATATTAAGAAGAAAATGATCAAGTATAGCAAATGCTCCAGTTCAAACACCTCAAATGTCTTCTTCTTTCTTGAACCCTCCAACTTTACCTATTATTTAACTTTTACCTGACACCCTTATTTGTAGTTCAGTAAAAAAGAATAAAAATCTGAAGAAATAATTCATCTTCCTACCTAAGTACTACAAACTCACATTTCATACTATCAATATGACCTGTCTGTGTCCAGCCCCTCCATTTGAACTCTGGATCCATTTCCTATCAACACAAGGAATTGACCCAATAATTACCACCCTCTTTACTGCATTATTTTTTCATTCCTATGAAAAAATCATTCCTATGAGCATAGAAACATGCTGAGATGTGTCCTAGCAAAAAAAAAAAAAAAACAACAACAAAAAATCAAAACAAAACAAAAAACCCTACACTATAACTTATTTTCTTTATAGCCCTTTATACTAAAACTAAAGGCCCGGTGCACAGATTCATACACCAGTGGGGTCCCTTGGCCTGACCTATGCCCTCTTGTAATCCAGGACCGCTCGGGGGGATGTCAGAGAGCCAATTTTGGCCTGATCCCCGTAGGCCAGGCCAAGGGACCCCAGTGGTGCACAATCAGGGATAGGGAGGGATCATAGGAGGGCTCCACGAGGCATGCCCGGCCTGTCTCCCCCAGTTCCTATCGGCCGGACCCCAGCAGCAAGCTAACCAACTGGTCTGAGTATCTGCCCCCTGGTGGTCAGTGCATGTCATAGCGACTGGTCTAATGGTCAAACGAATGATCAGACACTTAGCATATTAGGCTTTTATTACATAGGATTCTTTTAAATTTGTATATATTAACCAACTTCAAATTTTTACCTATTTTCTCTTAAAACCACTTCAATCAGACTTGTGTGTCCAATTCCACTGATACATTTTTTACTGTCAACAGTGACTTTCATGTAACTAGATTTAATGAACAATTTCCAGTCCTTACCATGTTCAGTCATGTTGCATCTGCTATACTTGATTATTTTCCTCTTAATATGTGTTCACTTTATTTATAAGACACCATACTCTCCTGTCTTCCTTCTGCCTTATTATGTATTTCTTTTTATTTATTTTGCTGGATTATTTTCTTTCTAATTAATAAATAATAGAATTTCCCAAGACTAAGTCTTCAGAACTCTTCTTTATAAAAAAAATTCTGACTATGTAATTTTTGTAGTTCTGATCCACTGGGATAGAGAGAAATAATAGTTCTTACTGATACATGGTCATTCACATCCTCAAATTCATTTTTGCAAATTATAATAAATGACTAACTAAAAACAAAGCTAAACTTGGGGTTGTTCAAGCAGATTTATGAAATTGTATATAATTCATCTATCCCTAAAGATCCTAGAAACAATTCTATAAGTTCTAGCTCCACATTTCCTACTTCTAACTATATTCTTAAATAATCTGCTGTACCCTCCAGCTTAATATGTTTATTATAGTAAATTAGACTTATGTTGAATCCCCATGGTCAGAATCTCTGACCTTACTCTTTTTTTGTATTTATTATAGGTCTTCCAGTCAATCAAGCTTAAAATTATGAATCATCTTCAAACTTGGTATTTCTCCATCTTACTGACTGTTGTAATTAGCCTAGTTATAATAACAGGAACGGAGCCAAGGGAAGGACAGATATTATAGGCATGCCATAGTATTTTCCAGGACACCACAGTTTAATACTCCCAGGGAGCCATCAGTCTATTCCCCACAGATCGCAGGGTCAAGGGACCGAACAGGGAAGAGAATAGACACATGCGCAGGAAAGTCTGGGTGACATAGGGAAGGTACTTTCTCATCAATCACACCTCAGAACAAGTCATTGCCCAAAGAAGGCATGTAATTGCAAGTGCAGGAGATTTGGAATATTTAATCTCCTAAACAAAGGAGTTCAGCCCTGGCTGGTTTGCCTCAGTGGATAGAGCATCGGCCTATGGACCAAAGGGTCCTGGGTTTGAGTCCCATCAAGGGCACGTAGCTCAGTTGCAGGTTCCTCCCCAGCCCAGGCCATGTTCAGAGCATGTGCAGGATGCAACCAATTGATGTGTTTCTCTCACATTGATATTTCTCACTCTCTCTTTCTCTTTTCCACTCTCTCTAAAATCAATGGAAAAATATCTTTGGGTAAGGATTAAAAAAAATTAAACAAAAGGGTTCACTCTCTTGATCTCTCTTGGTTCCTCTTGGTTGACTCCTGGCTTGCAGGACTCTCATGCTTTGTTTTCTTGCATTAGCCCCCAGCCATGTGACCCCACACAATGGACTAATGGATCGCAACTAGCCTAATGCTGTAACAGACCAAATTCCAACATGGAATTGAAACTGTAGATACTGGCTTTGCTTCTAGCTCTGCTTCTTCCAGTTATACTTTTTCCAGGACTGGATTAAGGGAAATGGGACTTTGAAAACCCAGGGATGTAATTCCA
>NW_005368305.1:3311592-3339482 GCF_000412655.1 Myotis brandtii | reverse complement strand
TTGTGCACCGGGCCTCTAGTCTCTATATATAAAAAGCTAATATGCAAAATGTCCCTTTGGGACTTTGACTGGGAGACTGGAGTTCGATCGCTCACTATGATGTGCACTGACCACCAGGGGCTGGTGCGGAATGAAGGAAGGCCGTAGCTGGCAGCTGGGGAAGAAAGGCCTGGGCCAGCAGTTGGAAGGCCCCGATCGACCCTGATCACCAGCCAGGCCTAGGGACTGTACCCGTGCATGAATTTCATGCACCAGGCCTCTAGTATGCATAGAAGTTCCCTGGTTAATCACTTACATTGTGCCCACATTAAAGTATAAAACAGAAGCTACACTGTTAAAATTCAAAATTTTAATAAGCAAAGAAAATTAAAACATATGTAGTGCCACATCTCAATCATGTATTATTATATCCTGGTAAATTACTATTTCTAAACATGATTTTTGTAAACATGTAATTTTGTAGTAAATATAGCACAGTATAATAGTCCACATAAATGGAAAATTAGACTATTAAATTGCTAGAGTTAAATTTATTTCATCTTTGCTTTAGTTTCCAGCAATATATAGCTTTTAAAATATAAGTACTAAAATAGGGGTCATTTTAAATATAAATTTAAAGAATAAATTTAAGATTAATCTTGAAACTATTTCAAATTATGTCTGAAACACAAAAAATTATGTTTGCTTATGTAGGTCACATTACTAGATTTAAATTTTTGCTTATGTAGGTCACATTACTAGATTTAAATTTAATTTTATGGATATGTTCCAGTAAATGGAAACAAAGTATTTCATTATAAAATATTATCTAACATACATCTCACTGGAAATTATAAGTATGAGGCATTCACAACAGACAAAGATTCTGGAAATGGAAATATAGATAGAGTCACTTAGTGATTCTTAGTGATAGTGAATACAATTTCTCTTTTCTAAATTGATAAACATTTTTAACATCTTGACTATGTTAGTAAAATTTTATATTAGCTTCTCTTACCATATGTGAGAACTTTCATTAGGTGATAGCAGTATGTTTCCTTTAAAGGTATGGAAAACTGCCAGTGCCCTGAGAAACTAACATTTTACTTTTCTAAGGACATGAGACTGTCCCTTCAGGCCATTTTGCTTAACAATCCCCAAGCATAAAATATGATGTTTAGTAAGTATTAAAAAAAAAGATCTGTTGAAATATAGCAAGAGTGATTATCAAAATCTCCAAATAAAACTGAATTAATAAAGTTTATAAACAAATGCAATAAATAGTTGGCATTGGTGGACTTATTTTTATGTAAATACTAGAGGCCCAGTGTACGAAATTTGTGCACTCAGGGGGGGTCTGTCAGCCCAGACTGCACCCTCTCGCAGTCCGAGAGCCCTTGGGGGATGTTTAACAGTCTGGGAGCGGGCCTAAGCTGGCAGTTGGACATCCTTAGCACTGCTGTGGAGGCGGGAGAGGCTCCCACTGCTGCTGCTGCACTTGCCATCTATGAGCCCTGCTTCTGGCTGAGCAGCACCCCCTCTGTGGGAGCTCACTGACCACCAGGGGGCAGCTCCTGCATTGAGCGTCTGCCCCCTGGTGGTCAGTGCACATCATAGTGACCAGTCATTCTGCCATTCGGTCCATTTACATATTAGCCTTTTATTATATAGGATCACCATATATAATAAAAGGTAAGCTTTTATTATATGCATTGTGCCCATATTAAAGTATAAAACAGAAGCGATACTGTTAAATGGTAGACTTGATTTTCTGGATTTTTACTTCACTGAGTCCATGATCTTAGCATGTCTCACCTCATTACAATTCACATTTAATCTGATCAACTGAAGCAAATCTCTTTTCTCCATCAAATATTTAGCAAGATACAAAATATTCTGTAGTAATTATTGAATTTTACCTAATATTTTATGTTCTTCCCTCTTCAGGGCGCATGTCAAAAGTATAAATGTCTTTGGATTTTGCCATGTGACTGGGTTCTGGTCAGTGAGGTCCTCTCTTTCTCTCAAGCAGAAACTGTCAATATTGAACTGGTGGCTGCTCTGTTAGCCAGGGTCCCTAAGTGAGTTTCTATGCTGATAGGTGATGACAAGTAGTGTGAGAAAAAAATAAATCCTTATTAATTTATTGCATTGGGATTTCAGGAGTGTTCTTTATTGCAGCACCATAAACTGGCTAATCCAGGTATATGAACCCTCAAACAATATTCTAAATATTCTGAAAAGTAACTACAGTTTTCATTCATCCATTCACTTATTGTGAATTTATTTTTATCAATTAATATTTATTAAATACATATTTAAGTCCAAGTTTATCTTAACAAGAGCAATACTATAAAGGTTAAATCTATTGACATTTTACTTCATTGTTCTGTTTCCAACATCTACAAGACTGGCTGTCTCATTTTAAATATTTAATAGAAATGTTTTACAAAAAATGGAAAAGAAACATTGAAATGTATGATAGAGGGACAGACATTAATGAAAATGACCATCAAAATAGAAATGAAAGTATAAATTCTCTTTAATAGTTATTTAATTGAGGAAGATGATTGTTTTAACAAGCCTTGATTAGGTGTCTTCTAAGTATAAATATATGTATTTATCTTAAAACCCCAGAAAGACCAGTGACGCCCGACCTCAGTCTCTATTATAGGAAAGGCTGCCCCACATGAAAATTTCTGTTCAAGCTCCAGGGTAAATCCTCTCCTTGGCTGTGCATGTCACAGCTCTCTTCTCGCATAGGATGAGGTCCAGCAAAAACTCTGCAAAGCAACACTTATAATTCAAATTATCCATTTGAAGAAACAATAATTCAAGAGTTAAAATATTATGTTACTTTTACAACATTTTAATGCTTATATACAGCAGACCTATTGTTTCCAAGCTTTACTATTCCTGTTTCCAAAATTTTGCTATTTGCATTTCACTAGGATACATTTCAATAAAAATAACATTAAGGACTACAATAACATACCTGCACCAAATATTTTAGAATGATTATAGTCATTTCTAAAGGTGTTCAAACAAACTCAATTTATTGCCATTTACAACTTCCTTCAACATCACTAAAAAGCTTTACTTAGATAACTTCTGACTATCAAACACATTTCCGTGAATTTCATATTATGATGATATTTTAAGAATTACAAAATGAAGAGTAGCATTCTAACACAATTATAGATGTATTTTTAAAATATATATATTTATTTATTTCAGAGAAGAAGGGAGAGGGAGAGAGAGATAGAAACATCAATGATGAGAGAGAACCATTGATAGGCTGCCTCCTGCATGCCCCCCAATGGGGACCAAGCCCGCAACCCAGGCATGTGCTCTTGACCGGAACCAAACGCAGGACCCTTCAGTCCACAGGCCAATGCTCTATCCACTGAGCCAAACCAGTTAGGGATATATATGTATTTTTAATTCGATGCTAGAATAATAGAACACTGGTCATTAACTCAAATGCACTAAAAGAAAAAAAGGATACTGGTAAAGGTAATAACATAGCCTAATAAAAGGGACATTATACAATTTTAAATTATATTTCTTTTCTTCTCATACCAATTAGGAGACATAGATAATATGGATACCTTTTTAGAAAGACACAAACTCTCAAAACTGACTTAAAAAGAATTAAAAACTTTGAATAGATTTTTAACAAATAGAGATATTTATTTAGATATCAAACCTTTTCTATACACAGAAAGCTTAGGCTCAATGGATTCAGTGAATTCCACTAAATGCAATTACCACAATTATTATCAAAGCTCTGATTTATTAAAAATAACAATTGTAGACATACAGGATGAGGAGATCCAAGATGGCAGAAGAATGGGTGGAAGTTACACTTACCCTCCCAGGTCCAAATGGAATTCTACTAAATTATAGAATAATTAACCAGAAAAATCAACTGATGACTAGCCAAACAGAAGTCTTATAACCGTGGATTTACAGAAACATCCATATCAAGACTGGTCGGAAGGGTGGAGTCAGACAATCTGGCTGTGAAAATCAGCTGGAATTCTGTTAGCCATGGAGAGGTGGGAGCCTGCTAGAAATACAGGCACCCTCTCAAAGGGCCACTGCACAAAATCTCATTCTTGGACACTCACCCTGGCTCCAGCAGAGCAAACTAGAGCAGAGCAAGGAGAGACTGAATTGTGTAGCTTATGGAGAGAGCTGAAGTGACAACCGCCAGGGTCCCTGTGCTGAGTCCCTCTCCCACACTGCACAGAGGCTCCATCTTTCCTAGGGCAATCACCTTCCTCCATCTGGCATCAGCCTGGAGAAAATGCACTAGTCCCACCCTCCTGACCCCTCTTTCCCTGTTCCGCTGAGCCCACATGCTGCAAAGGAGTCAGCTGCCTGACCCAGAGTTTTAAAATTTCTTGGAGAGCTCTCAAGGGCAAACTCAGAGGGTGTCAGAGACTGAGTTATGTGCTTCTGGGGCATAGGCCAAGTACCCTCCCTCTGCCCATGCTAGAATGGCACCCACACTCACAACTCCCAGTGGCCCCAACCCACCTAGCTCACACTTTGAGATATTACCAAGTGACCAGCCTGACCTCACAGTGCAGACTCCCTTGGAAGACTCTCCAGGAGGTTTGGGCAGGCTTTTGGGGAGATACTGAGTTATGTGGCTCTAAGGCAAGGGTCATTTTCCCTTACCTGCTTGACCAGCACCATCATTCCTGTGCAAAGCCCTCCTTCATGTGGTTAAATCTTGGTCTGTTTGGCCTGATGAACACTTCTGGCCTCACCCTGATGAATCCCTGGAACCCCACCCCATCATGAAGGTCTGGGGCACCCAGCAGGTGGTGGCTGCTCTTGGTAATCCCTGAGACTTTTGCTGAGCGGCCTCAGATATAGCACAAGAGCAAAGCTTGACTCTGTATCAGTCTGCTGAATACACTTGCCCTTACCTGGTGAATTACTGAGAACATACCTCACACAACTGCCCATCACCAGAGGCTTTTTTAGTGACTAAGCCTAACAAGTGGCAAGGGAAGGAGGTTATTGGGCTGCCTTGGTCTTTTTGCTGACCTACCCTAGGGCTGGGGCTGGGCACAGGCAGTGCCTGACATTTACCTGCACAGGATTTTCTCTCAGGAGGCCCCAGAACCAACAAATCAGGTGGTCAGATTCAGACTACATCAGAGCATGACCCACTTAGCTCCACAAGTGGCACCCCAAAAGAGAGGTCTTGGAAGGCACCAGATCCTGTTGGGGTGAATTCTGCTTCATGGGGTAAGCACTTGCACTATAGCTTGTATACTATGGTTGGGGTTGATCCTCATGGGCCAATAGCAATAAAATCTCAATAAAAACAGGAGGGTTCACATAGCACACACAAGGGATATTCCTGGAGCACCTAGCTCAGGTGATCAGGGAGACTGAGCCTCTAAGCCCCACAACACACCTACTATATGAGGCCATCGTCCCAAGATTGGGAAGCATAGCAGATCTACTTAATATTCAAACAAATATAGAGAGGAAACCAAAATTGGGAGACAAAAAAAGGGGCCCTAAACAAAAAGAAACAGGAGAAATCCCCAGAAAAAGACCTAAGTGAAACAGAGGCAAGGAGTCTACCAGATACAGTGTACAAAACAACACTTCTAAGGACACTCAAGAAACCTAGGGCATAGAAACCATATCAAAGAACCAGTCAGAAATGAAGAATACAATGTCAGAAATGAGAATTACTAGAAGAAATCACCAGCAGGCCACATGAAGCTGATAATCAAATCAGTGATTTGAAGGACAAGATAGCAGAAAACATCCAATCAGATACAGAAAAAAATTTTTAAGTGAGAATAGTTCAAGAGACTTCTGTGACAACATGAAACATAGCAACATTTGAATCATAGGGGTATCAGAAGGAGAACAGTTTGTATTTTCTGGAAAGTAGAAAGATATATCTCCCCATTTTTCACTCTGTTCAGCCCCTGGGAAAAAACATTCTACTCTTTGATTCTATGAATTTGACTGTTTTAGATTCCACATAAGTGAGATCATACAGTGTTTGTCTTCCTGCCTGGCCTATTTCACATAGCATACTCCCTCCTAGGTTCATCCATGCTGTTGTAATGAACAAAAACTCTTTGCAAAAAATGTTGGGAAACCGGATTTTCACATGCCAAAGGATGACATTTGATTTCTAACAACACACTATGCACAAAAAACTAACTCAAATTGATATTGATTGAAATGAGGAAGATAGAAGCTCATAAAAAAAATTGAGATTTCACCAACTCCTAAATTTCTCCAAACTTTTATTACTTACTAGAGGCCTGGTGCATGAATTTGTGCACTGGTGGGGTCCAGCCAGCGGGCCAGTTGGAGTGAGAGTCCATGGATGGTTTGCTAGCAGCCTTGCCCCCGATTGGGGTCCGGGTGCCTGCTGGGGGTGGGACCCAGCGGGGCAAGGGGCCACAGGCATTCTGGTCATTCTTCCATTCAGTCTATTTACGTATTACCCTTTTATTATATAGGATTTGGCTATTAGAGGAGTGATGCATGAAATTCATGCAAGAGTAGGCCTTCCTTCCCCTGGCTGCTGGCACCAGCTTCCCTCTGGCACCTGAGACCCAGGTTGCCCTCCAGCACCCGGGACCCAGGATTCCCTCACAGCCCTGGCTTCATCTGGAAGGAAGTCTGGAAGGACATCTGGTCTAATTAGTATAGTACACTTTTATTATTATTATTTTTTAATTGAATCTTTATTGTTCAGATTATTACAGTTCCTCTTTTTTCCCCCCATAGCTCCCCTCCATCCAGTTCCCACCCCACCCTCTGCCCTTACCCCTCCCACTGTCCTCATCCATAAGTGTACGATTTTTGTCCAGTCTCTTCCTGCATCCCCACACCCCTTCCTCCCCAAGAATAGTCAGTCCAATCCCTTTCTATGCCCCTGATTCATTATAATCACCAGTTCATTCTGTACATCAGATTATTTATTCACTTGATTCTTAGATTCACTTGTTGATAGATGCATGTTTGTTGTTCACAATTTGTATCTTTACCTTTTTCTTCTTCCTCTTCTTAAAGGATACCTTTCAGCATTTCGTATAATACTGGTTTAGTGGTGATGAACTCCTTTAGCTTTTCCTTATCTGTGAAGCTCTTTATCTGACCTTCAATTCTGAATGATAGCTTTGCTGGATAAAGTAATCTTGGTTGTAGGTTCTTGCTATTCATCACTTTGAATATTTCTTGCCACTCCCTTCTGGCCTGCAAAGTTTCTGTTGAGAAATCAGCTGACAGTCGTATGGGTACTCCCTTATAGGTAACTGACTTTTTTTCTCTTGCTGCTTTTAAGATTCTCTCTTTGTCTTTTGCTCTTGGCATTTTAATTATGATGTGTCTTGGTGTGGTCCTCTTTGGATTCCTTTTGTTTGGGGTTCTCTGTGCTTCCTGGACTTGTAAGTCTATTTCTTTCACCAGGTAGGGGAAGTTTTCTGTCATTATTTCTTCAAATAGGTTTTCAATATCTTGCTCTCTCTCTTCTTCTGGCACCCCCATAATTTAGATGTTGGTACGTTTGAAGTTGTCCCAGAGGCTCCTTACACTATCTTCATATTTTTGGATTCTTTTTTCTTTTTGTTTTTCTGGTTGGGTGTGTTTTGCTTCTTCATATTTCAAATCTTTGACTTGATTCTTGCGATCCTCTGTTCTGCTATTGGGAGTCTGTATAATATTCTTTATTTCAGTCAGTGTATGCTTAATTTCATAACCTCGAGGGTCTCGAGTCTCCCCAGAGACTTGCCCAGAACTGGAGTTCAGAGCAGTTGGGAGCTTGAGACTCCCTCCCAACTGAAAAAGACAGCATGTCCTCAGTTGCTAGCCCTTTCCATGTGCGCCTCCGTACCTCTGCACTTTACTTCCGCACCTCCTCTGAGTCTCAGTGTGCTTTTCTCTTTTTTTATAGTTGTAGAATTTCCACTCAGCAAGCCTTCCTGTGGTTCTGGATGATGTCCGTTTTGTCTTTTAGTTGTATTTTTGAAGTGGTTGTGCGAGGCAGCAATTTCCTGTGTTTACCTATGCTGCCATCTTGGTTTCTCTCCGACACTTTTATTATTATAGGTAAGTATGAGATCAAGAGCATGTTGGACTATAGCAGACTGTATCAGAAGTTGCCAGAGAACAAGGCTGGGTCATAATGTGGTATGTATACTATTTTTATTTATTTATAGAATTATTGGTTTATTTATTTCTCCTTTGAAAATAAATTTCCTGCAGCTTTGTAATTATCATAAGATTAAAATGCATTCATTCAACAGATAAATTATTCATTTTTCTAGATCCTTTTGAAAACAAGATTTATTTAATTTTTATTTTTTCTTTATTGTTGAAAGTATTACAGATGTCCCCTTTGTGAAAAACAAGATTTAATGACAAAACCTTACTTAAGAATAAATCACTCCTGCTCACTTCCTACATGGAAAGGTGAACCAAGCAATAGGCAATACACACTAAGTGGAAAATTAATAAAATACATTTATAAATAAATCAGTAACAATTTCTCCTATGTTTAACAACTGTCCAAATTTTAAAAATCTTTATAAGATAAAGGATCACATATATGGATTATGGTAAATGAGTTTGCTTATTTATTAAAATTAGAGTTATTCTTTCTCTTTATGTTCAGTAAGGGAAGTTTGCTGGGCTCTATTTTTTGGAAATAAAGTTTTACGTCCATATGTTGCTACACAGTCTGCTCTGATATGGGCTTAGTCTTAAACTACTTCTTCTCTTCCTACAAGAAGAAAACTAAACTGCAGGTTACTCTTCTCTGGAACTTTTGTATATGAGTTATCTTAGTTTGAAAAACCTTTACTCAATACCCCTTTCTGGAAATGAAATATTTCTACTCATTCTTCTTAAATTAAGAAAGTTTTACCTCTGGTAAAAAATCTTTCTCATTTTTTTTATGTTTCCAATATATTTAATTGAAAAAAAATGTATTTGGAGGTTTTAGTCAAGATGGTGATGTAGGCAAAGGTGGTACTTGCATACTCTCCTTATCACATCAAAATTACCAGTACAACTAAAATACAGAAGAAACATAATTCAGAATCGCCTAAAATCTAGCTGAACAGAAGTTCTATAACTAAGGAAATAAAGAAGCGACATTGAGAATAACCAGGGGACAGAGATGCATAACGAGCTGGTCCCACACCCATGTGTGGTGGATAAAATTGGGAGAAATATTATGGTTATAGGAAGTCTCCCCTGTGAACTGAGGAGTTCCATCTCCACACCAGGCCCCTCACCCAGGGTTTCAGTGCCAGGAAAAGAAATCCCCATAACGTCTGACTGTGGATACTAGTGGAGATTGGTAGCTATCGAATAGTCATGAAAATGTAAAGTATAACATAGGGAATATAGTCAAAATATTGTAATAACTATGTATGGTGTCAAATGGGTACTAGTTTTATTTTATCGGGGTGATCACTTTGTGAGTTGTATAAATGGCTAACCACGGAGTTGTATACCTGAAGCAAATATATCGCATGTCAACTGTGATTGAAACATAAAAAATTATTTAAAAATAAAAAATTAGCCATTATGAGGGGTGTGAGGTGATACCTCATTGTCATTTTAATTTGCATCACTCTGATGATTAGTGACTTTGAGCATTTTTTTATATGTCTCTTGGCCAGCTGTATGTCCACTTTAGAGAAGTGTCTATTTTGGTCCTTTTCCCATTTTTTAATTAGATTGTTAGTTTTCCGTTTATTGAGTTGTATGAGTTCCTTATATGTCTTGGACATCAATAAATCAACAAATGACAAGGGCTGATGAGGATGTGGAGAAAAGGGAAACATAGCACACTGCTGGTGGGAATGCAGACTGGTTCAGCCATTATAGAAAACATATAGAGTTTCCACAAAAAAATTAAATATGGAACTGCCATTTGACCCAGTGATTCCACTTCTAGGAATATATCCTATGAAACCCTAACTACCAATCAGAAAGAATATATGTTTGTAGAAGAACAATTTACAATAGTTATGATCTAGAAATAGCCCAAGTGCCCATCAGTAGATGAGTGGATAAAAAAGCTGTGGTACAGCCCTAGCTGGTTTCGCTCAGTAGATGGAGCATCGGCCTGTGAAATGGAGGCTCCCAGGTTCAATTCCGGTCAAGGGTACATGCCTGAGTTGCAGGCTCAATCCCCAGTAGGGGGTGTACAGAAGGCAGCCGATAGATGATTCTCTCATCATTGATGTTTCTATCTCTCTCTACCCTCTTGCTTCCTCTCTGAGATCAATAAAAACATTTTCAAAAGAAAAAAAAAGCTGTGGTACATTTACACCATCGAATACTATGCAGCAGTAAAAAAGAAGAATATCGTATGCTTTGAGACAGGGTATTATGCTAAGCAAAATAAGCTAGTCAGAGAAAGACAAGTACCACATGATCTCACTCATATGTGGGGTAAGGGCTAGAAGGGGTCAATAGGGGAAAAAAAGGGGGACATCTGTAATACTTTCAACAACAAAGTTAATAATAAATAAATAAATAAATATTAAAAAATTAGTATTCACATAAACAAACAAACAAAAAACAGTACTAAGAAAATAGCAAAGACTCTAACAGAAAATCAACAAAAAATATGAACAGGCATTTTACAATGTTGGCAACAGGGGGTAGGGGCATGAGAGACAAATGCACAAATACAGTGAATTAAAATATTCTCAATATCTGAACAACTGAGAAAATATAAACTATTATATCAATGATATATTAAAGTACATTTTTGAAACCAAGCAACCCCACCTTATGGCTTGTTTCTGTACATTAAGAGACAACAAAAGAATTTTTGTTGATAATAGATTCAGACATAGGCACTCCTTCTCATTGTACCTTATGAATACATCCTTAATAGTGTTGTTAAATTAATCTGCTGGATTTCATTTCACTTATTAAGTTTCAACCTATTACTTCCAAATACAAAACTAGGAGCTAGATTCAACAGAAATTACTAATAATAGAGGAATATCCAAATTGTCCAGGACTCCGTCTCAGTAACAGTAAAGACTTGAATAGCAGGCTGCGTGGAGTGACCAGGCAGGCAGGGGGGTTAGTAAGGGATGACCAAATGACTGAACAGCAGACTGCGTGGGGAAACCAGGCCGGCAGGGGGGCAGTTGGGGGCGAAGAGGCTGGCAGGGGAGCCAGTAAGGGTGACCAGGCTGGTGGGGGGGGGCAGTTAGGGGTGACCAAGCTGGGAGAGGGGCAGTTGGGGGCAACCAGGCTGGCAGAGGCAGTTAGGGGTGATCAGGCAGGCAGGCAGGTGAGCAGTTAGGAGCCAGTGGTCTCAGATTGTGTGAGGGATGTCTGACTACCGGTTTAGGCCCGATCCCCGGGTGGTCCCGGATTGGAGAGGGTGCAGGCTGGGCTGAGCAGACCCACCCCCTGTGCACAAAATTTGTGCACCGGGCCTCTAGTGTCTAACTCTATCCCTCTCCCTTCCTCTCTGTAAAAAAATCAATAAAATATATTTATATATATATATATATTTGTATTGATTTTAGAGAGGGAGAAAGAGAGAGAAATATCTATCTGCTGCCTCCTGCATGCAGCCAGGGTTTGCAACCAGGTGCACTTTTTGTGACTGAGAAGATCCTCAACCAACTGAGCAACACTGGCCAGGGCTAGAGTGAAGTATATTGATTAGTAATGTCAGAGTTTCAGAAACTCTTTTTTAATGTACTAGTATAGCAAAAACAATATAAATAATTTAAGTTTATTTTACTCAATAAACTTGCTCTTCCAATCCCCTTATTCAATGTTTTAGTTAAATTTCCTGGGTAGAACTATTTCCTCAAAACCACTGTCAACAGTATGAAATATTTATGATACTAGAATTTTTCCTGAAAAACATAAATAAAAAATGGTCTAGCTTTCATTCACCAAAGAAAAAGTACAAAGTTTTACTTTGATTGTGAATATGTTTTTGAGATATTTCAATTTCAAAAACATATTTACTGGTACAAGGTACAGTGCATGAAATCAAATTCAACTTACAAAGGATGAACTAGAATTTATCTAATATTTTTTTAGAATTGATACTATATGATTATTTTATCCTAAAATATTATGAGTATAATTTTGAAAGTTGAGGAAATATGCAAATATATTTTGTCTTTACCTTGAAATTTATGTGAAATTTTTATAAGCTAACTTCTATCTCGTGCTTAAACAGTGACATTCTGAAAATAGACCATATTGTGATTGCTAGTAACCTACCCCTGTCCATTCTCTCCTACTTTCTAATATAAGCCTGATTTTTTTTAGATATATTAAATACAAATAATACTCAAACAACCTGTCTTATAGTTAGTAATGGCTATGTGACATTTCGAGACAATGCTATAATAACAATCATTTCAAATTTCTAGACAGGTTTTCTAGGAATTGCTTGACAGATAAGTAAATTAAAGTTGTGAACATCACTCAATTTAATAACAAATGCAAATTGTGGTTAAAATTGGCCAGGAACAAGATGTTGTCAAACATAAGCAGGCAGATTTTTAAAATTAATTTTTAGGAATGAAAAATATAACCATTACCATTAAAATTTGGTGGATACCTTACACAGTAAACTGGATACAGCTGGAAGGAATGTTTATAAACTTGAAGATAGATTGGAATATGGTACCCATAATTCAACATAGAGAGACAAGGAACTAGAACAAACAAAAAAGATCCAAAATTAAATGTCAGAAGATAAGGAAGAAAATTTTTGTTAGTCAAAATTCTTATAGTTAGCCATAACATCTTTTAAACATAAAGGACTGGCATAAGACTGAACTGAGGAAACTTGGAGGCAAGAGTTTGTGGGTAGAACTGCCTTGCCTAATGTCAGAGGATAGAGACAAGGTTGTTTTGTCAAGAGCTTGAATTTCCAAAATTTGATGGAAGATATGGTGGACTAGTTGCTGATACATGAGATGTGGATCCCACAAAAAAAAAAAAAAAAAGAGAGCTGGATCAAAGAGGAAGTTGTTAGTAGAAATCCTGAGAATGTGTCACTATGTGAAGGGAATTTCTAATAAGAAATTCTCAAGGGAATAAATAAATCTTTAAGGGAACTCCAGAGAAACAGCCAACAATAGGCAGTCACAGCATCCACAAGGATACTAACAGTAAATTAAGATCAAGAATATTCTGGCTTTTTTTTTTACTTCCTCTTGGGCCCAAAACAGTAACAGCAAGTGGAGAAAAATGTGGAACATGCTCATATTTTCCAGTGCAGATTTTCAGAACTTGGTATAAACCCGAACTGGGAAAGGTATAACATAAAGTTTGGAGTTTCATGATTGTTATTTTAGACTAGACTTTTAATTAATGAAGAGGGATCTGAATAATTTTTCAACAAGGAACAGAAATAGTTATTTATCTAAAGATGCTAATAGAAACTAGAGAAAAAGAATCAATTGCTTTCTATACCATAGCCCAGTGGTCGGCAAACTTATTAGTCAACAGAGCCAAATATCAACAGTACAACGATTGAAATTTCTTTTGAGAGCCAAATTTTTTAAACTTAAACTATATAGGTAGGTACATTGTTATTAACTTAATTAGGGTACTCCTAAGCTGGCCTTTGCTAAAAACGTCCTCAATCTGATTAAGGTACGTTCGCTGAGGTCGACCCCTCCCAACTCTCCCATCCACACTCATCTTGTATATTTGTTTTGTCTATCTCCTTTCCAAAAACCGACTTCTGTGCATGGGCCACGAAGTTTCAATCACACTGTATGTGTGCGCCTGCACGTGGTATTTTGTGGAAGAGCCAAAGAGCCGCAGTTTGCCGACCACTGCCGTAGCCAATCAATCTAGTGGAGTAAACTGATTATATTACATATCATCCACATTGTGTTGGGCCTAAAAAGTTGGTTGGAACATACACAGAGAGGCCAGGAGAAAGAAGGACCAAGGAAATCTAAACTTTTATCCAAACTGCCCTTTATTCTCTTGAAAACTAGTAACCTGTATTTCAATCTTTTTTTTCAATCTCTTATTCACTGAAGATACTTTATACTTTAATTCACATTTTCCAACAAAGCATAGAAAACAGTGGCATGTTTTAGTCAGTAACTTCTATCTGCCTTACTTTTAAAAAAATGTATTTTTATTGATTTCAGAGAGGAAGGGAGAGGGGGAGAGAGAGAGAAACATCAATGATGAGAGAGAATCATTGATTGTATCTGCCCTAAATTTTATCCTAGTCAAATCAAGAGAGCTGTTATTTAAGATGATACCTGACCAGTGGTTGAGTGTTGACCCAAGAACCAAAGCATCAGGGTTTGATTCCTGGTAATGGTACATGCCCAGGTTCCCGGCTCCATCCCCAGTAGGGGTGTGCAAGAGGCAGCCAATCAATGATGTTTCTCATCGATATTTCTCTCTCTATTCCTCTCCCCTCCCCTCTCTCTAAAAATCAATAAAAACATATTTTAAAAATCAATAATTAAAAAATGAATGAAATACCATTTAATTTTCAAAATCACTTTTAGTGATTTTCTGTACTATTCAATAATTTAGAATTTAGAATTATTGTTTCAAGGAGCTTTTTAACAATTATCTGTTCTAGTTATCAAACTGACATGAAAATTGAAAAGCACAGGAAAGCAAACATATGTAATTTCTGCTGGTTGTAATTTCGCCAACCAGAAATAAGCAATGTTATGAATCTAGGAATAAATCTCTCTCATTTGAAAAGCACATCTTTATACAATTGTGTGATACTATTTTACAGTCATCTCTTTTCTTTTCCCCACTGTATGTGTCATTTCCCATTATTATATACTAGAGGCCCGATGCAAGAAATCCATGCACAGGGCTCAGCTCTCGCAGCCGCAGTGGCTTGCCTCGGCCCTCGCAGCCCTGGCTTCATCTGGAAGGTCATTCAGCTGTCCAGTCTAATTAGCATATTATGCTTTTATTATTATAGATAATGTGTCAGCATAATTTTATATTATTAACTAGAAGCCTGGTGCATGAAATGGGTGCAATGGGGGTGGGGGACCCTCAGCCCGGATTGCAAGAGGGTGCAGGCCAGGCTGATGGACCCCACTGGTGCACGATCAGGACCAGAGAGGGACGCGGAGGGTTGGTCAGATGGGGAGGGACCACAGGAGGGCTCCAGTGTATGTCCGGCCCGTCTCACTCAGTTTCAATCAGCTGGACCCCAGCAGTAAGCTAACCTACCCGTTGGAGCATCTGCCCCCTGGTGGTCAGTGAACATCATAGCAAGCGGTGAGCGGCCTTAGCATATCATTAGCATATGATGCTTTGATTGGTTGAACGTACGACTGGATGATCGGACACTTAACATATTGGGCTCTTATTACATAGGATACTATTTCATTATACATATACATCACAATTATTTAACCAAATCTTATTACTGTTTAATTTTAATTATTTACACAAATATAAATTCAAATATGATATATGTCTTCATTATGCACCTTTGAATATTCTGTTTAAAATTAAAATCCTTAAGGACTTAAGGTATATAACAATACAATTCTGTATGGTGTGGTTCTCTTCAGATCCTTAAATTAACCATGTTTTACATTAAGATTGAAAACAGTAGGTTTTAAAAGCAGCGTCCTAAGCAATGAACTGAAATATCTTATATGTCTGTTTTCTTCATTGTGCATGATTCATTAAGATTGAAAACAGCAGATTTTAAAAGCAGTGCCCTAAGCAATAAACTGAAATATCTCATATATGTCTGTTTTCTTCATTTTGTGTGACATAGAAATAATAATTGTAATCTCTTCTCAAATAGTTATTTTTGATATTCCTTAACCAGTTATCCCAAGAACTCTTCTCTCACCAATTCATTTAAAACATTATTCAAATAATGTTTTCTTTTGGTCAAAGAAATCACTTTTTAAGATCGTGTTTCATGTTTCTACCTTTACCTATTTTTTCTTCACTCAAATTAATTCCAGCAACTCATAATAGTGCCAATGTAAATGCTTTTTCCATTGATTTAGGATCCTAAAATGTTAGTTTTTAAAAATTGATATTAGAGAGATAAAGGAAGAGAGAAAAAAGAAACACATTGATCTGTTGTTCCAATTATTTATGCATTCATTGGTTGATTCTTGTTTGTGTCCTGACCAGGAATTCAACCCACAACGTTGGTGCAAGGGGACTATGTTCTAACCAACTGAACTACGCAGCCAAGGCCTTGAAATGTAATTTTTAGTCTGCCTTACTTACCAACCAAAATTTAAATAAAACGTCCATATTTTAAATGTGTATCTCTACATATATTGTTCTTACATATCATTTCACCCATGTCCCTAAAGACATTCTTAAAAAATCACTTAGCCATTAGCAAATATTAGCAAAGTAATTATTGTATGTCTTGTACCCTTTGTAAAATTAGTTCATTTCAGCCTTATGGAAAATGCAGTACAAAGAATGTTTTGGAGCAGTGGATCTAAAATATTGAGCATGAATAATTCTAAGCTTATTTAAACACAAGTCTCACAGTTTCATATTCAATGACTCTGGGTGAAACCAGAAAATGTATATTTCTGAAAAATTTTTAGTTGATTCTGATACTTTTTTCTGGGAAATATACACATTTAAATTCACAGGTATATAGACAAAAGTCTTATGTTACATAGATTTTTCTCTAGGGGTATGTTAATATAAAATATAAATATTTAAGTCATTTATGAATTTGAATCCCAGTTATATCACTTTCTAGTTTGTTAATAAGCAAGCAATTTAAACTTTCAGAGCCCCAGATTCCTTATGTTCAGCAGGAATAGTAATATTACATAATAATATTATATGATTTGTATTTATATTAATTTATAAAATATTATATGTTAAAATAGAAATATAATAATAGAAATAACATAACAATGCATATAGTTATATATAATATCTCTGATAGTAATACTCTTTACCCAACGTGTTGTCATGAGAATTTAATAAATTTACATATGTAAAACTCTGAAAATAGTGGCTACATATTATAAGTTGGGGAAGAGAAAGTGATCTTGAAAAAGGACAAAGTTATAAAGATAAAAAAGTATTAATTTTTATTAATATGGTAACTAAGAAAATAAAAATAAGTGAAAAACAACAAAAAATTAAAATTTCAGGATAGCGGGTGAAGAGGAAAATATTTAACCATTATAATACTGAGAAAAATAAATCAGACACAAAAGAATATGTTCAATATTTAATTATAAAAAGTTTGAATGGAACTACAAAAGACCTTGAAGAGCAACAGCAATCTTGAGGGGTAAAAAAACAAAGTTGGAGGAAGCATGCTATCTGATATCAAACTATACTAAAAGGCAATAGTAATCAAAATATCATGGTACTGGCATAAAAACAAACATATAGATTAATGGAGTAAATTGCCCAGAAATAAACTCATGCCTTTATGGTCAATATCTCACAAAGGAGGCAAGAACATAAATGGGGTAAAGATAGCCTATTCAGTAAATGGTGTTGGGAAAATTGAACTGATATGTGGGAAAAAAAATGAAACTACACCACCTTCCTACACCATACATAAGAATAAACTCAAAATGGATTAAAGACTTAATGGTTAGATTCAAAACCATAAAAATTCTAGAAGAAAGCATAGGCAGTAAAATCTTGGATGTTTCTGAAGTAATATTTTTTCTGATATATCTCCTTGGGCATGGGAAACAAAAGAGAAATAAACAAATGGGACTACATCAAATTAAAAAGATTTGCACAGCCAAGGAAACCATCAACAAAATGAAAAGATGACCCACTGAATTGGAGAACATATTTGCCAATGATTCATCTGCTAAGGGATTAATATTAAAAAATTTATAAAACACTTATACAACTCAACACCAAAACAACGAACAATCCAATTGAAAAATGGACAAAGGACCTGAATAGATACTTCTCTAAAGAGAACATACAGATGTCCAAAAGATATATGAGAAGATACTTGATATCACAAATCATCTGAAAAATGCAAACTGTAGTATTCTCAACAATAAAGAAAAACTACAATAAGATATCACCTGTCAGAATGGCAGTCATCAATAAATCAACAAACAAGTGTTGGGCAAGGATGTGGAGAATGTTAGTGGGAATGCAGATTGGGACAGCCATTGTGGAAAGCAGTATAGAGTTAACTCAAAAAATTGAAAATGGAACTGCCTTATGACCCAGCAATTCCACTTTTGGGGATATAGCCAAAGAAATCCTGAACACTAATCCAGAAGTATATATGCACCCCTATGTTCACTGCTGCATTATTTACAATAGCTAAGATTTGGGAGCAGCCCAAGTATCCAATAGATGAGTGGATAGAAAGGCTGTGGTACATTTGCACAATGGAATACTACTCGGCCATAAAAAAGAAGGAAATCTTACCTTTTGTAACAGCATGGATGGACCTGGAGGGTATTATGCTAAGTGAAATAAGCCAGTTAGAGAACTTACCATATTAAGTTCACTTACATGTAGAATCTAATGAACAAAATAAGCTAACAAACAAAATGGAAACAGACTCAAAGATACAAAGAATAGATTGACAGGTATTAGAGAAGAGGGTTTTTGGGTGGCTGGTTGAAAAATATGAAAGGATTAAGAAAAAAAAGTCATAGACACATAAAAAGTTATAATGTTGAAGAAAATAAATCAGACACAAAAGAATATGCTCAATGTTTTATTATATAAAGTTTAAAACCAGGGAAAACAAACCTATGGTATTAAAGAACATAGATAGCGGTTGCCCTTAAGGAAAATGGTATTTCAGAAGAGCCTGTAGGGGTCTTTTGAGATGGTGTTTTTTATTCTATTTCCCAAACTGGCTGGAAGTTACAAAAGTGTGTATGTCTTTATGGAAACTTATCAAACTAAACATTTAAGATTGGTGCAATCTTCTGTAGGTAGTTTTCAGTACAAAAATGTGTGATTTTAAAACATATGTTTCTATTTATAAATCACTCACATGATAAGTTAATTTTATACCGTATATCAAATGGCTTAGTTGGCATCCCCATTTCTATGTTTCAAAGTAAAATGTTCTTAAACTGCTGTTATTATCTTGTTTTCTCCCTTCTACCACTTATTTCTGCATATCTGATCTTTCCTGCATTTTCTGTTTCTGTTGGTGACACCATTATCTATCCTGTTGCCTTTATCTGAAAGCTTAGGCACCCTCTACCAAACTCTCATCTCACCTCATATTTAATTAGTTACCAGTTCTCCTGATACTTGACTATCTCTCTGGTGGTTTTTTATTTTTGTTCTGTCTCCAAACTATATCATTTTGCTTTCTGTCTCTCATTAGCAGACAAAATCAGCAACAAAAACTACTTCAATTGCCTACTAATATACCTTTGTATTTTTAAAAATTAAATTTATTGTGGTGACTTTGGTTAATAGGATTATATAGGTTTCAAGTGTACATTTCTATATACATGATGTGTATATAGCATTGTGTGCCCACCACCCAAATAAAATCATCTTCCATCTCCATATATTTAGCCCCCTTTACTATACCCTTTGGTTTCAAGTGTACATTTCTATATACATGATGTGTATATTGATTGCATTGTGTGCCCACCACCCAAATCAAATCATCTCCATATATTTAGCCCCCTTTACCCTTTAGTATCCCCTACCCCCTTCCCTCTAGTAACCACCACACTGTTGTCTGTGCCTATGAATTTCAGTTTTATGTTCCATGTATGAGTAAAATCACACGGTTCTTAGTTTTTTTCTGACTGACTTAATTCACGTAGCATAATATTCTCAAGGTCCATATGTGTTGTGGCAAATGGCAGTATTTCATCTTTTCTTATGACTGATTAGTATTCAATGGTATATATTACCACATCTTCTTTATCCAGTCCCTATCAAAGGACATGTTAGTTGTCTCCATTTCTTGGCCACCGTGAATAATGCTGCAATGAACATAGGATTGCATTTGGTAACTCTATTCTTAATTTTTTGAGGAACTGCCATACTGTTTTCCATAGTGGCTGTACCTGTTTACATTTCCACCAGCAGTGAATTCACTGATATGTCTTTGCATATGTTATTTCTCTTTCTAGAATGTTCTTCCTTCTTTTCTCTACCTGATGATTTTTGTTTATCATCAAATACTAGTTCAAGCATTCCACTTACAAAGGAAACTAATCACTTATTTTTCCATCATATTTGAGCCTTTGACATACTTTTCAAAAATGCAACAATCGAGGATGGCAGCATATTCAGTTCCTTCATGATCTCATTTTCCTCATCTCCTGTCTCTGACCATGCATAGATTGAATATTTGGAAGTCAGAATGCATTTTCTCCACCAATACCACCTTAAAAAAGCATATCCTTGTAGGCTAGCACAGGGTTCAATATACTGCTTCTCTTTCCTTTATCAATCCTGTTCAAAAGCTTTAGGAAACAAATACTTGTATATCCTATATAATAGAAGGCTAATATGCAAATCAACTGAACAGTGGAATGACTGGTCGCTATGATGCACACTGACCACCAGGGGGAGCGCTGCTCAGCCAGAAGCCAGGCTCAGGGCTGGCGAGTGCAGCAGCGGTGGTAAGAGCCTCTCTCGCCTCCACAGCAGCACTAACAATGTTCAACTGCCAGGGAGCGGGCCTAAGCCTTCAGTTGGACATCTCCCGAGGGCTCTGGGATTGTGAGAGGGCACAGGCTGGTCTGAGGGACCCCCGCCCCAAATGCACAAATTTCGTGGACCAGGCCTCTAGTTTATTAATATATTTTTCTCTTTTCTGTGCCATTTACTGGCACCAAATTTGATGAATATTAGTAACCTGATATTTTGTAAAACAGAATCCCAGTTATATTGTCAGATAGTGTCTCTGAACTCAGACATAAGTACTCTATTTTCTTCTGTCTACAAGCACTGTTATTTTTTCTAAATTACTGAAGTATTCTCTCATAGGTTTACGGTCCTGTTATTTTAGGTCAAATATGTCACTGTCAGAAATAATAAGATAAAACTTCAGTAAATCTCTTCAAATAACTGGTAGTTTGAGGTTAATTTTTAAGATATAATTGACATTTTTTTAAATCTTCAAATTTTGTATCTTTTCTTTTTCTTTTTTAAAATAATGTTTTCCTAGTTTTTGTGGATTTAGAGTTGTCAACTACCCCTATCTAAAAAAAATATTATAAGTATTACAAAGGGTATTACATATGTGTCCTTTTTTTCCCCGCCCTTGACAATACCCCGGCTTCCCCTACCCCCCCAGTGTCTTATGTCCATTGGTTTTGCTTATATGCATGCATACAAGTCCTTCGGTTGATCTCTTACTCCCCTCCCTTCTGCCCCCCAACCCTCTCTGGCCTTCCCACTGCAGTTTGACAATCAGTTTGAGGCAGCTCTGCCTCTGTATCTATTATTGTTCAAAAGTTTGTAATGGTCTCTATTATCCATGAATGAGTGAGATCATGTGGTATTTTTCCTTCATTGACTGGCTTATTTCACTTAGCATAATGCTCTCCAGTTCCATCCATGCTGTTGCAAATGGTAAGAGTTCCTTCTTTTTTACAGCAGCATAGTATTCCATCGTGTAGATGTACCACAGTTTTCTAATCCATTCATCTACTGATGGGCACTTAGGCTGTTTCCAGATCTTAGCTATGGTGAATTGTGCTGCTATGAACATATGGGTGCATATATCCTTTCTGATTGGTGTTTCTGGTTTCTTGGGATATATTCCTAGAAGTGGGATCACAGGGTCAAATGGGAGTTCCATTTTTAGTTTTTTGAGGAAACTCCATACTGTCTTCCATAGTGGCTGCACCAGTCTGCATTCCCACCAGCAGTGCACAAGTGTTCCTTTTTCTCCACATCCTCTCCAGCACTTGTCGTTTGTTGATTTGTTGATGATAGCCATTCTGACAGGTGTGAGATGGTACCTCATTGTTGTTTTGATTTGCATCTCTCGGATGATTAGTGACTTTGAGCATGTCATCATATGTCTCTTGGCTTTCTGAATGTCCTCTTTTGAAAGGTGTCTATTTAGATCCTTTGCCCATTTTTTGATTCGATTGTTCTTCTTTTTTTTGTTAAGTTGTATGAGTTCCCTATAAATTTTGGAGATTAGGCCCTTATCAGATATGACGTTGGCAAATATGTTTTCCCACGCAGTGGGTTTTCTTGTTGTTTTGTTGATGGTTTCTTTTGCTGTGAAGAAGCTTTTTATTTTGATGTAGTCCCATTTGTTCATTTTCTCTTTAATTTCAACCTTTTAGATCAATTTTAATTCAATTTTTAAGCAAGCAAGTTTATTTCTAAAGGTTCAAATTCTATCTTGCTTCCAATGGAGTAAATGCTATTTAGTGCTTTATACATAAACAGCTATCACAATATATTACATTTCTCACAGGGACTCAGCAAAAACAGGTATTTTGTAAAACAGTATCCTCGCAGTATAACTTTTTCAGTATAGCCTTTTTGCTTATTTTTAAGTTTTTTACTGTACCATGTACCATAATGTTTTACACGGGCGGAATTTCGCGCCGTAGCCTCAGTGTCTTCCTGTCGAAGTCTGTAGTCACACTTGGCTGAGTGTGGTAAAATATGCATAATGTAAATTTAGCATTTAAAAGTGTACAATTCAGTGACGTTTAAGTACATTTACATTGCTGTATAACAGCACCACTATCCATCTCCAGAACCTTTTCATCATTCCATACTGAGTGGCTATTTTTTAAAATTATTTTTATTATTATTATTTTTTAATCTTGTTGAAAGTATTACATATATTCCTCTTTTCCCCCCATGGACCTCTTCCAGCCTGCCTTGCTGCCACTTCCCACCCTCTCCTTGGGAATCTTTAAAGTGTTCTTTCCTTCCTGGGGACTTACTATTGCTTCCCAAACTGTGTGATTGTTGAAAGTATTACATATATCCCCCTTTTCCCCCCATGGACCTCTTCCAGCCTGCCTCGCCGCCACTTCCTACCCTCTCCTTGGGAATCTTTAAAGTCTTCTTTCCTTCCTGGGGACTTACTATTGCTTCCAAAACTGTGCGTGCTACAACACAGGAGACATAGGAGGAGGAACCGTATGATATCAACAAAAATTCAACTCTCCATACTTCAGTATTCTGCCTCTTCCATTTTTACTGATTGGATTAAGAAAAACACACTTAATGCTATTTTTCAATTTCTGGGCTGGTTTTGACATGCCTATCTTCCAAAGCCCCCTTGAATCTGGTTTGTTTTCCTGTAAGGGTAGACTTTTGAAAATATATTCCTACACGGATGCAAAGCTAGGTTTGGGAATTTTATTTTTACTAAAATTAATTATCTCTGACCTTCATTTTTCTCTAGTAACATCAAGCTAACCTCTATTCCTCATAACTCCATGTAATAAATCTTATTTGAAGTTTTGTTGTTTCCCACTTTCCTTCATTATTTATTTTGGTGGATAGATATATTTTTACAATATTAAATTATTTTTATGATTTTCTTCTTGTATTGATTCTTTCACAATTAGTAGACATTTTTCATTTTGTTTTTTCATTCCTTTTCCCACAATTTCTCCTACATTACAGGTTCAAATGAATACTTTCTCTCTTTTTTTTCTTTTCTTTTCTTTTTTTAACAAACTATAACATAATCACCTTTTATTTCTCTCTCACTTTCATAATCATTTCCACTTGCCTTCCCCACCTACCTCCATTAGTCTTATTATGGCTCACAGCAGAACTAGACATTGAGGCAAAATCAGGGTTACAAAACCTGAGAAAACTAGCTTTTCTCCAACCTTACCTTTCTCTCACCAGTAAAAAGATTTAAAGCTCACTGGAGAGAAGAAATTATCGTTTCCTCATTGCATTAGTTATCTATTGCTTCATAAAAATATCACAAATTTGAATACATAAATCACTCACATTTATTATATTGCAGTTGCTTTGGATTAGAATTCTAGGCACTATTTACCTTTGCTACAGGATCTCACAAAATTGAAATGAAGGTGCCCACCAGGGCTATAGTCTCATCAGAGCCAACTTTGGAAAGAGTTGCTTCTTACAGGGAAAATATTCTTCTTTCCCAAATACAGAGCTCACCTGGTGAACTAGACCAAGAAGAAAGACATCTTCATTCCTCTTCAGAGCATTCTGGGGGCACAGTAGCCAGCATCATCAACATGAGAAAGAAATAGGTAGCCACCCCACCGATGGGAAAAGCAAAGAAATGGCCATTGACAAGCTATGCGCGATCCTTTTTCTACCAATCAGACATCATCGATTTAAAATTATTTCTTCCACTGCTCTAGTTAGCATCTTCATTGCAAAAATTCATCGAGAGGTTGCTATCAGACAGTAGGAATTAGGAAAAGAGGTAACACCTGGAAAAGTGAAAGGTAAGAGTGCAAGAGATTCACAATAATGATGTTTCACTGAATCATTACCAAATAAAATTCTATAAGAAGATTACTTTAAAATTGTTTTACAGTGATTAGCATAAAATGACATTAAATTGCATTTTAAGTCCTCCCACTTAACAAGACAAAACCTTAGGAATAGTTCATACATTTTAAGAATAAAATAATTTTTATATTTACTCATATTATTAAAGTGCTTTTTGGTATATTCTAATACAAATCTGTGACTTTTGAAATTGATCTGAGTAAGATTTAGTATTATACATCAGTTCTCTGCATTTTCAATGTTATGAATACATGTTAATATCTAATCTTTCTTTGACACATGTCTAAACTTGAGCATGAGGCATATTCACTTGACTTTTCACTTTATATATTCATGGCTGCTCTCACATTACTAAATATACTTGTGATAGGTTTTCTTTACTCCATAGTAAAGGATGATTAATAATGAATTATTATTACCTTTCTTATTATATTCAGTCTCATCTCATATTCCTGTAATCACACCGGGAATCTCATGAATAACAATGAAGTTGAGCTATTTAAAAAGGAAGTTGTTATCTGAGGAAAAGACAAAATTCAAAATAGATTAAGACACTATACCCCTGCCCTACTTAACAATATTAATACCAATGCAGATAGTCTCTGGTGTAAAAAATTAAATGAATAAAATAAACATAAAAACTGTATTTCTTGCCCAACCGGCGTGGCTCAGCGGTTGAGCATCAACCTATGAACCAGGAGGTCACAGTTCAATTCCCAGTCAGGGGCACGTGCCCGGGTTTGGGGCTCGATCAGTGATTCTTTCTCATCATTGATGTTTCCCTCTCTCTCCCTCTCCCTTTCTCTTTGAACTCAATAAAAAATATATAAATTAAAAAAAAAAACAACCACTGCATTTCTTGAATTCAATCACGTTTCTTCCAATTGTTCTTTTAAACATCCATGTGTTTCTGCAATTTATATATCAGATAATACTCTCCTATACATAGCACCTGGAAAAGGCACACAAAACCCTTCAAATCATCCAAGGGTTCATCCAGAGCCATTTATTCTGAATTATCTTCAAATAAGGGATTGTCTTTAGATCTTCTGGTGACTTGTCTGTTCTCCTTATATGGTTTGCTTGTTTATCCTTAAATCATCTTCTTTATCTTCTCATTTTTGAGGGCAGAATGAACTGGTAGCCAAGCTATTACTAGGACAATCAGCTTTCTGGTTATTCTATCTTTTCACACAATCTCATCCTGGCTCTTTCCACATCTTATGTCTTAGTTTCAATTTGTCCTGTAATGTTCCTACAACTGCCTGAGGGAAAATGACTCAGTCTCAAGTCTTGTCCTCTCCCTCATGAAGTACATCACTTTGTTTCTTTTTCTTTTTCCTTTCCAAAATCACCTTTTTTCTAAGTGCAATTTAAATATTCTTTACTTTTACTTCTTGCTATTATGTCTTCTCTCACAGGTGGTCCTTAAAGTCTTTGCAGCAACAACAACAAAAAATCCATTTTATTATTTTATACAAGGACAATTTAGGATAGAAAAAGTTGTTTATTTACAATGTTTCTTAACTAGCAAGGCCAGGTGCAAATCACAGATCTTTGAATCCTTAGTTCCATTCAATATCAATTTGTCAGTGCTATTTCCTCCTTCATTATACTTCACAGCAGTCCTGTGAGAAAACTGAATTACAAGCCATAAGAGAGCCATTTTCCAAACACAGAGGTTGAAGCAAAGGAGTTAATTGACCTGTGAGTGGAGAAACCACAGAGAACATAATATTCAATCAACCAAACCACACCATCATAGCAGGCGAGAATGAATTTTGATTAGTGAGAAAATTGGAATAAATTTTACAGCAAGAACCTCATTAATTCATACACATTATAAGCCAAAAAAGTAAAGATTTTTGAAAAGTTTAAAAATATAGAATATTAAAAATATTTTAGTTGCTTACAATTTACAGCTATTTAAAATGTAATAAGATTTTGTCAATGTAAGTTCTCTACAACTACTTTAAATATTTTGGAGTAAAGTATAGCATCATATTCAGATGGCTGCTAACTGCTTAAGAAATTAAGTGAATATTACCAGCTCAGACTAACACAAATTTTAAACTAATGCAGTTTAAATGAATGTATACATCACAAATACATCATTTTAAATATATAATTGGAATACAATGAGGCAGATTAATGATGGAGTTCAGAGAATGAGAAGCCAGATAGCAGAGCAAGGTACTGTGGAAGCTACATGTACTGTGCTGCTTCTCTTGTAGAGCAAATTACTGACAGGATCCCATTTCCATTTTCATTGCCAGAAAGAGTCCCCTCATTAGAAGTAATTCTAGTACCTCTAGACCAGTGCTTCTCAACCTTGGCTGCACATTGGAATCACCTGGGAATCTTTTTAAAATCCTGATTTCTGGGCCTCATCCTCCGGAAATTCTGTTTCTTTGTTACTAATGTTGTGGCCCCACCCCATAACAAAGAAACAGAATTTCTGGAGGATGAGGCCCAGAAATCAGGATTTTAAAAAGATTTCCATGTGATTCTAATGTGCATCCAAGGTTGAGAACCACTGGTCTAGACCCTCAGTGCCTGTGCTTGCTCCTCTCGTCCTTCATACTGGTCCCAGATTATGGTCCTAAAATTTATACTTGTGTTAGTTCCTTGCCAATAAACCACTTAATGGTTGATGGTCCCTTGCAGAATTAAATGAAAATCCGAAGCAGAATATCATAGATCCATCGTAATCTGGTCTCACACTATGTTGATGGTGGTGATTGTTTTTTGATATGTATACGTATGTCATAACTTCTTGAGAGTTTAGCTAAGCTACTCCATGGTATTGCTGTATCAGCATCCATTTTGTTTGGTCATGTGGGCTGTGGGGGAATGTGCCCCCGGTCCTGCCTCTCCATCTGCACCCTGCCTTGGCTGCCCCCATGTGACATCTCAAGGCAAGCTGTATACCTCCATCAGGGGCTGTTAGAAATGGACTCTAACTCGATTTCTCTTGCAATATTTTTTGAGAACTGTGGCTCACCTTTAACAAATGTTGATTTAACAAAATCATAACCCTTATCAAAATGCACATTTGATTGATGTGCCATTTATTTTATTCCAATTATATTTCAATACAATTGTTTTTAAAGTATTCAAAATTATTAATTTAACAAAATATAAACAATAAATGTAAACATTTTAATTATTACTACTTATAATATACTAGAGGCCCAGTACACAAAATTCATGCACTCATGGCAGGGGTCCCCCAGCCTGGCCTATGCCCTCTCACAGTGTGGGAGCCCAGCGATCTAGCGCCCCAAAGAGGTAGGCCAGGGCTTCTCCATGGATTGCCCCAAAGATGTAGGCTGGAGCCAGGGGTCCCACCTCTGCTCCACAGCCATGCAGAGCCGCGGGACCCCCGGCCTCACCCCGAAGAGCCACGAGCCCTGCCTCCGTGC
>NW_005368305.1:3308768-3311557 GCF_000412655.1 Myotis brandtii | reverse complement strand
GGAGCCGCGGGACCCCCCAGCCTCGCCTCACAGAGTTGTAGGCCCGCCTCCATGCCGCGCATGCAGGTCAAGCCCCTGCCCGCCCACGTGCACCTGCTGCGCATGCAGCCTCTTGGTGATCGCTGGTTGTGGTGTGAGGGCGTCATGGCGTGAGGGTGTGATGACCACATAGGCTTTTATTAATAGAATTGAAAGCCACCTGAACCATGTGAATGTGCCAGAGGGGATTGGGCACATTAAAAATAATTTTTATAATTAAAAATAATTTAATTATATCTGTTTCTAAAAGGAAATAAAGCTAATTTCTTCCACATAATATTTATCAAACTGTGTTAAATCTACAAATAAAGTATAAAAAATACAACTTCAAATTTAGTAATTCATACTGAAAGTTTACTCATTTACCTGTGATTGCCTGCTTTCCTTTCAAAATCCTAGATCCTTTTCTCCCCCTTCTTAGTCCAAAATGGCATATAAACCTTAACTGCCCAATGTGTCCTTGGGTCTCAAATTCGTATGAAACCCTTGTATGTGCATACATAATAAATTTGGACATGTTCTCTTGTTAGTCTGTCTCATGTTAATCTAATACGAGCCCAGTCAGAACTTAGAAAGGTGTGAGGAGAATTATTTTTCCACTCCCATAGTATTAGGCTGGCATGATAATAAATTTCTGATGTTCAGAAAAGTTGCTTGTTTGTGTATTCATGTATAAGGGGAGAGTAAAAAAGAGATGAGAAAAGTCAGCATAATTTTTAATGTATTTAAATTACCACCATTTTTGAAAAGTTATTAAATAATCTTCTATTAATACAAGGCCATCAAGGAATATTTCAGATGTGTTTCCTGCCCTCAGAAATCTTACATTCACCAAGAGAAAAATGGGGACACATTCCTTTCATGATAACAATCTTAAAGGTCCTAGTGATAAGTGTACTAAATAAATTCTAGTTGCATACTGTAGTATATGGATATAAAACTGAGTCTAATACACACACACACACGCACACACGCACACACTCACACTGAATTTGAGAATTATACTGCAAATAAAATATATCTAAAAATAAGTACATTTTGAATCAAGTCATGAATACTAATACCTGACTGGGAATTTCCATATTCAGAGACACTAAAGGACAAGATAAATCTATCTGAAATGATAAAAATTACATTGGTAGTAATTTGTGAAATGCCTGTATTTGATTTTAAACATCCACCACCCAAATTGTTTTATGAATGTTATTAATAATAGTTCTGACTATTAATTAACTATGCAAAAGATTAAAAAATTCTTGTTTTGAACAGTGGTTTTCATAAGGGGTAATCCCCCTTTTTCAAATTTGCAAGTACCTAATGGGTTAAAAGATATTTGTTAAAATATCATAGCTATTTTACTAGATTTATTTAAAAGATCTCAGAGATAACATCCCATGGAGCTTTTAAATTAAACCTCAATTGTTCTGTAAATTATCGATTAAGGCCTATATGAGATTAATCACAATGAATTGAAAATTTACCTGATGTATTAGATTGGATGATTTTCTTTAGTACTCAGAGACACAGATAAGAAAAGACAAAGACAGTAAATCTATGATGGTGTTTTATCAACAAATATGAGAAAGGGCAAGGAGACAATAGAGTTTGGAGGCATTTACATCATCAAAATTGAATTTATGTCCATAGAGAAGAAATTTAAGACAAGGAGGGCACTTTACCTTGGGAGAAAATCCCAAGTAAGTGGTGGTTTATGGAGGATAAAATAATAAATGGAATTGGATAGGTTGTTAACAAAATAGTCATAGACAATTTAACTTTAGAGATGAAGCAACTGCTGGTGCTATTATGTTTGGATAATACGTTTATGTGTTGAGTGGCTGAAATGAACTATAATTGAAATGTTTTGGATTTAAAGAAGTCAAAATTTGAATTTACCATGCTGTAGGAATTTCTGTAGGGACATATAAATCAGTAAGGACAATATGACAATTTGAGAAGAGAAGCAAAAGTATGCTATATATTAAAATCTTCCATAAACTTTTAAATATTTTACGTGTGGCAACAAAGTAGATAACCAAATTTCATATGCCAAAAATGAAAAAGGAGTTTTCAAGAACATGAAGGCAGCACTGGGAATCTGGATGAATATAGTTTCTACTTTCATATTAAAAACTTGTAATTAATATTGACAATTTGTTCTGTTACTTCCTAACTGTGGACACTTGGGTATATTATTTAGATTTTTTAACTTTGGTTTATTATCTGTAACTACTTTAAGTGCAAATACAAATTAAATATAAAAGGTTAAATTTTCCCTATTGAAAATATGAAGAAGACTATTACTGTTCCTTTTTTCTTAGAGTATTTACTTTAGAAAAAAAACAAAATACTAGGAATAATTTTAATCAAGGAGGTGAAAAATATGTACATGGAAAACTATAAGATATTGATGACAAAATTTGAAGACAAAAATAAATGTAAAGATATTCTGTGGTAATAAGTTAGAACACTATTGCTAAAATATCCATAACTACCTAAAGATTCAATGAAATCCCTATCAAAATTCCAATAGCATTTTTCACTGCAATATAACAAACAATCCTAAAATCTATATTGAACTGCAAAATACCCCAAAGCAATATTTAGAAAAAGAACAAAACTGGAAGCATCACAGTTCCTGATGTCAAACTACATTACAAAGCTATTGCAATCAAACAGTATGGTATTGATGTAAAAACAAACACATAGATCAATAGAGCAGAATAGAAAGCATAGAAACAACCCATATA
>NW_005368305.1:3304500-3308620 GCF_000412655.1 Myotis brandtii | reverse complement strand
ATATATGATAAATTAATTTTTTGCAAAAGATCCAAGAATATAGACAGTACAAAGGATAGTCTCTTTAATAAATGGTGTTTGGGAAATTGAACAAACACATGAAAAATAATGAAACCATATCTCTGCCTCATTCCATACCAAAAAATAAATTCAAAATGGATTGACAACTTGAACAGAAGATCTAAAACCATAAAACTCCTAGAAGAAAACATTACAGGGAAGCTTTATAACATGACAATGATTTTTTGGATTTGACATGAAAAGCAAAGACAAACAACTGGGGCTAAAACAAAGTTAAAAACTCCTGCATACCAAAGGAAACCATAAACAAAATGAAAAGGCAACATATGTAATGGGAGAAAATATTTATAATCATTTTTCTTATTATATCCTAAATATATAAAGAACCCATACAACTCAACAGCAATAAACAATCCAATTTAAAAGGGAGCAGAGAAAACCTGAATAGACAAAATTTCCAAAACAATATACAAATGCTCAACAGGTAAATGAAAGGATGCACATCACTAATCATGAGAGGAATGCAAATAAAATAATAATGAGATATAATTTTATATCTATTGGAATATATATTACAAAAAAGACAATATACAGCAAGTGTTGTCAAGGAGGTCAAGCAAAAGGAAATATTGTGCAAGTTGGTCTGAATGTAAACTGGTGCAGCAACTATGGAAAACAGTATTGAGTTTCCTCAAAAATAAAAAACATAAAACCACTTATAGTTCTATATAAAATCCTACTTTTGGGGTATTTCAAAGAGATATCTGCACTTTAAATTTCATGGCAACATTATTCACAATAAACAGGATGGATTCAATCAAAATGTCCAATGTTGTATGAATGGATAAAGAAATTATGGTATATACATATCCTATATAATAAAAGGCTAATATGCAAATCGACCAAATGGCAGAATGATTGGTCTTTTTGAAACACACTGACTACCAGGGGCCAGACGCTCAACACAGGAGCTTCCCTCTGGTGGTCAGTGCACTCCCACAGGGGAAGTGTTGCTCAGCCAGAAGCAGGGCTCACGCCTGGCGGCGGTGGCAGGAGCCTCTCCCGCCTTTGCGGCAGCGCTAAGGATGTCTGACTGACAGCTTAGGCCCACTCCCCAAGGAGTCAGATATTCCCCAAGGGCTCCCTGGCTGTTAAAGGGCTCAGGCCAGGCTGAGGAACCCCCTGAGTGCATGAATTCCATGAACCAGGCCTCTATATATATAAAAGCCTAAGCAACCGAGCTACTGAAAGACCAGTCGCTGATGCGCACTGACCACCAGGAAGAAGATGTTCAACACAGGAGCTGCCCCCTGGTGGTCAGTGCACTCCCACAGCCAACCCCCATGGCCCCTCCCCCCAGCCAGCTGGCCAACTTCCCTCGGTCCTTCCCCTCAGCCAGCCATCCCAGATAACCCCAATCAGGGCCAGCCAGCCAACCTCCCACAACCCCTCCCCCCTGCCAGCAAACCTCCCATGGCCCCTCCCCCCAGCCAATCTCCTGCCACCCCTATCAGCCCTGATCAATGGCCAGACCGAGGGATGCCACCTATGCACGAATTCATGCACCGGGCCTCTATTAATATATATTATTCAGCCATGAGAAAAAGGAAATGCTACCATTTGGGACAATATGGATGGACTTTGATGACATTATGCTAAGTGAATTAAGCCAGACAGGGAAAGACAAACACTGTACAATATTACTTATATGTGGAATCAAAAATAAAACAGAAAGTAAGTCAAATTCATAGAAACAGTTGCTGGGGTTGAGAATAACAGGAAAGAGGTTAATAAAAGAGTACATAATTTTAGTTACAACATAAGATTTGAGTACATGGTGACTATAGTTGATAAAACTATATTGTAAAATTGAAATATGCTGAGTATTGAACTTAAATGTTCTAACCTCCCCCCCCAATAAATGAATAAATATGTGAAGTGAAAGATTTGTTAATTAACAAGATGGGGTGGAGTAATTCTTTCACAATGTATACATATATCAAATTACCACAATCATTTAAACATCTCACAACTTCACTTGTTAATTATTATACCTTAATAAACAAACATGTTTTAAAAAGGAAATACATCCTGTGTCCATGGATAGAAGACTCCATATTGTTTAAATGTCCACAATATTCAAAGTGATTAAGAAATTCTATGGAATCTCAAAATTCCATTGGCATTTTCATAGAAATAGGAAAAAAAACTAATATGTATATGGAACCAAAAGAACCACAAATAGCCAAAACAATCTTGAGAAGTAAGAATGAAGCTGGAGGCATCCTGCTCCCTAATTTCAAAATGCATGACAAATCTAGGGTAATTAAAGACAGTATGGCCCTGGCATAATGGCAGGTATGCAGAACAATGGAACAGGTTAGAGACTCAGAAATAAATTCATGCAAACACTGTCAACTGATCTTTGAAAAGGGTGATTTTATACAATTTTACTACATGCTCAGATTCCTGTAACTTCCACCCCAGTTAAGATCCAGCGCAGTTACATCACGAGGATCCAGCATGGTCCCTTTTTATAACCATAAACACCTCCCTTACTTCATCATTCCCAGTGTGTGAAAATCATTAATCTGTCCATCATCTCTACAATTTTGTCATTTTATAAATGTTATATTATGCAAATGATAGAGCATCTAATAAATTGAGACTGGCATTTTTTCATTCATCATAGTTTCCTTGAGATCCAACCAAGGTGCTTCATATATTGGTTATTTGTTTCTTTTTGTGGTCAGCAGTATTCCATAGTTTGAATTTATCACCATTTGCTTAACCATCCAATCTGTCTATCCATCCACCAAATCACATGGTCCTTGATTACTATAGGTATATATATATATTTTTTTAAATAGATTTTATTGATTTTTTACAGAGAGGAAGGGAGAGAGATAGAGAGTTAGAAACATCGATGAGAGAGAAACATTGATCAGCTGCCTTCTGCACATCTCCTACTGGGGATGTGCCCGCAACCCAGGTACATGCCCTTGACCAGAATCGAACCTGGGACCTTTCAGTCCGCAGGCTGACGCTCTATCCACTGAGCCAAACCGGTTTCGGCTATAGGTATATATTAAACATCATTATTGAGGGGGATGATTCTTCCCACTTTATTCTTTTTAAAAACATTTTAGCTATTCTAGCTTTTGTGCTATTCCATATATATTTTCGAAAGCTTATATTTATCAACCTTGTTGTAATGTTGATAGGAAGTTTACTATATCAATGGATCAATTATGGGATAACTGATATCTTTACTATGTTCAATCTTCCAATCTATAAAAATGGTATATCTTGCCATTTATTTAGAATTTAGGTATACTTTGATTTATTATCTCTTTGTTATTTTCTTTGGAATAATCGTTATGTTTTTAATTTTTGCTTCCACATATTTTTGTTAGTATAAATAAATGTTATAGATTTCTTGCTGAATTCGTTTATTTATATAATAGTTAAAATTATCTCATTGAGAGTACATGTCATTGGGAAAAGTGAAGAGAAAGCAAAAGTGAGAAATTACCACCATGATAAAATACAATTAGTGATACCTGTTGGGCATGCTAAATAAGAAAATATAAATAGTGAAATGACATTTTGTCTTTTTCTTATGGGGTAACAATGCTATCAATAAAAATATATTCAAGGAGAATAGTGAAGGAGAAAGATTTTGGGTTAAGTTCCTGCTACATTGATTTCAGATATATGTTAGAAATCCCAATGGAAATGTCCAACAGAGGACTGAAGTGTGAGACTGGAACTCTAAGGGAGTGCCAGAATTAGATATTTAGAAATCTGTTGGTCATTTTTTTAGAGTCAGTAGTTGAAAGCATAGCCAGCATTAGATTCCAAAGTTAACAACATAAAAATAACAAGCTGGGGACAAATTCTTTTGACCATCTATGTAGGACATAAGGGATGTGGGATTATAGGGACAGCATTTTATGTTATGCATAATTTTTCATGATTTCTTGAATATACATCTTAGTTTGTATTACAATTACTCATGCATTTGGATTATTACCCCAAATATGAGTGTATATATTTTAGGAGACTGTGTCTAATTGATTTTTGTATTTCTTAAGCA
>NW_005368305.1:3275016-3304252 GCF_000412655.1 Myotis brandtii | reverse complement strand
TCTTCTTTTTTTAATATATTTTTATTGATTTCAGAGAGGCAGGGAGAGGGAGAGAGAGATAGAAACATCAATGATAAGAGAGAATCATTGAGCAGCTGCCTCCTGCGCACTCCACACTGGGGATTGAGCCCGCAATCCAGGCATGTGCCCTGACTGGGTATTGAATGGTGACCTCCTGATTCAGAAGTCAATGCTCAACCACTGAGCCTCGCTGGCTGGGCTGTATTTCTTAATCTTTTGGGACAGAGAAATAAGACCTGGACACTCCATGAGTATCTATTAAATTTAATTAAAATGTGGAACATTAAATGATAAAATGAAAATTAAGAAAAACTATAACAGTGTAAATGTAACAGTAGAAAAAATGAAGATTATGTAAGAAGAATGTAAACCAATAAATAATCCACTGGATATTATGAAGCCTGGGTTACTTTTAAAGCTGTAGCACTTGGTAGTGATCAAATAGAAGAGGAGATATGGACTATTCTTTTAAAAGAGAAAGAGGAGACAGAGAGAAGATAAACAGAGAGAGGAAAGAGAAAGTTATGTCTATTTCAACAGTATTGGAGTACAGGGAGAAATAAGTTGGCTGAAGTGAAGAAATCAGAAGAAATAAGACCACAGATGTTATTAGCCAAAGGGAAAGCAATTAGTAATACAGCAACTTGGAAAAGGTGGAACTGAGAGATATTAATTGAAAAGTTTGCCAGGGGAATAAGATAGGAGATCTGGGTACTAAGAAGTTGTTCAGTAGATGTTGAATTTATCTGGACTGTCATTCATATATCTATTACCTTTTTAATGGACTGTAAGCTTGCTTAATACATTTGATGAACCTGGCACACTATTTTGTACAAAATAAGGCAACTGAATGAAGATCATTAATCACTGGCATCTAAAAACATGTTTTCAGAAAGAACTACATACAAACTGAAGGACAAATTATAAGAACATTTTTTTTAAAAAATAGTTTCTCACCCTGGCCAGGTTTCTCAGTTGGTTGCAACATCATCCTGTACTCCAAAAGGTAGCAGGTTTGATCCCCAGTCGGGCGTGTTTGGGAAGCAAATGATGGATGTTTTTCTCTCACATCGATATCTCTCTCTCTCTCTCTCTCTCTCTCTCTCTCTCTCTCTCCCCCTTCCTCCCTCCCTCTTTTCCTCTCTCTCTAGAAATCAATAGGAGCATATCCTTGGAGAGTATTAAAGATCAATAAATAATTTCTCAAGAAAGAAATATGCAAATATTACTTAGAAAGAAAGGCTTAAAAATAGAGTTGCCAAAAGGAGAAAAAGTCCTAAGGTTCTAAGTAAATATATTTATAACTTAAAAATTTTTTAAAATACAAAACTTAACCGAGTACCTATAGTACTGTTGAATCTAGAGAAGAAAATGTACAAGATGAGTCTGCACACCTGTATTACCAGAGGTTAAAGATGCTATCAAAGATTGCTAATGTCATGTCATAAGAACTCTTAGAATGTACTACTGAAAAAAAAACATAGGGATATTTTGGGACCAGAAAGAACATTACTGGAAATAGATTAAATACATCAGATGTTAAATTTATAATTTTATAATAAAACACATATGTACACATACACACAGAGACACCGTAGTAGTGGATTCTTAGAAACTTGTTGGAAATTCTTATTCCAAAATAACCGTTGAATAAAAATAAATAATTAAGCATTTATTCTGCCATTCCTGAATTATCTATTCATATGGTAACTAGGCAATAAATGAGGCCAGATTTGCATTATAGAGACATTTCAGTTAATAAATGAAGACTGAAGATTAAAGTAGAATAAATTAAGTTTAGAATTATTCTAGAAATATGTAATCTAAGAAGAATTTTTTGAAAGGATGCAAAACACTTAGATAAAATGCAAATGGGGAATTTCATAAAATATGGAAACTGCTGATCAGTCTTAATCATCACATAAAAATGAGAGATAATCAGACATTATGTGACTCCTAATGGAATTACTCAAAACTACCAAAGTATTCTTACCAATAACAACAACCTGAATCTAAATAAGCATTTGGATCTAACAGTTTATGGGAAATACTAGTGGCAGAGGAAAATATTCATTAACACTATGAGGATGTTGTCAGTATAATCTAAATATGACATACTCTATAGGATAAATTATTCTATGTTTTCCACAAGTAAATTACAGAGAAAAAAAGAGAGGGTAGAGCCTTTAATTAAAGAGACAGTGTGGAATTAACCTAGAAAGTAATGAATATACTGATAAACCTAGATATTAAAAGGCAACACTGGAAATTAGAAAATGATTTAAAGTAAGGACATATCAAATGTGATGTTTTAAAACTTATGGGATGCAGGAAAAGCTATACTCACAAAGATATTTTTAAACCATGATGAGGCATCCTTAAGTAATCACTGCAATGAAAAATAATTTTTAATGTGTTGTAAAACTGCAAGTATATTTGAGGCTAGGGAGAACCTGAATTTTTTATACACTGATGCTGGCAGTACAATTTGTTACAACCAGTTTGGAAAAATTGCTTGGCAATAAATATTAAAGTTAAAAATATACATATGCTATTACCCAGCAATTCCCTCCTTGAATTGTACTCTACAGAAATTGTTATATATATGCAAAAGTTATCTATCATGGTAGAAGTCAAAACATTTTTTACCTTTTAGGGGAGGGGTTAAAACAATGATTCTGGTGTATGTGTTGGGTGATAGTTGTTTCCTTTTAATAATTCAGTAGGTATATTTTAAAAAGACTTTTATCAAAAAAAGAAAAAAGCAAAACTTAAAAGATATATTAAATAAATACAGTATGTGCAATTTGGGTCATAATTTGAACAAATCAACTATTAAACATTTATTATATAATAAGGATAATTAAAATAATAACCAGATTTGAAGATTCCAAAAATAGTTAATTTTTAAAGAATAAAAAGTGTATTTTTACTTTAAAAAAAATAAAAATAGGGAGAAGGAGAGAGAGATAGAACCATCAACAATGAGAGAGAATCATTGATTGGCTGCCTCCTGCATGCCCCCCCGCCCCTGGGGACTGATCCGCAACCCAACCTTCCAGTTCACAGGTCAATACTCAACCACTGAGCCACACCAGCCACGGAGATATTTTTATGTTTGAACACATACTAAAATACTTCAGGTTGAAATCATATAGTGCTTGGATTTTCCAAGGTAATTCAGTTGAGGTAGTAAAGGGGAGAGAATATACAGTACAAAGGATTGGCCAAAAGTTGCTAATTGATAAAAGTTCTTTCTTAGTTACAAGGAGGTTCATTATCTATTCCTCTATAATTTTACATGTATTTAAAGTGTATCATAAATTGCAAACAAAATAAGTAAAAATAACATCAATGACAACAATTGAATTCCCAAAAGTTATAAACTCAAATTTGTACCTACTAACTAAGTTTCCTAGGTATAACATGCCAAATAAAAACTTCACACTTGAGGGATTCTTATTATTCTTGTGGCTGTATTGCATACTTAATTCCATGTTTGTTTATTGAATACTAGAGGCCTGATGCACGGAATTCGTGCAAGAGTAGGCCCTCGCAGCTGCGGCTCGCTGGATCTCTCTCTTGCAGCCGAGGCCACACCGCAGCCCTGGCTTCATCCCGGAAAAACATCTGGAAGGACATCTGATCTAATTAGCATATTAGGCTTTTATTATTATAGACTAGAAGCCCAGTGTGTGAAATCGTTCAGCCCCGCCCACCCACACACGCCTCACCGTGCTCGCAGCCCCTCCCACCCATGCACGCCCAGCCATGTCCACAGCCCTGCCCACCCACCGGCCTCCAGCCTTGCTGCGATGGAGCCTGCAGGCTGTGCTGCGTGAGCCAAAATCGAGCGAGACCCCAGACCTGCCACGTGAAGTGGGACCTCAGACCCACAGCACAACGAGACCCATCAATGCACCTCCTGGTGTGTCCAGTCGTTGGTTGTTACGGCATTATGGCCACAGGCCTTTTATTAATATAGATGTTTCAATATTTGTATAGAGATAGGGAGACAGCACATGGCAGTCTGGCATACCGAAGAGGGTCTAATATGCCTGTCATCAGTCTGTTAAGTCTTTGGTTTGGAATATACTGCAGCCATGTTAAAAGGAGGAGAAAACTGTACTGCTTCATCGAATGTCAAAGAAATACATTCAAATATCATTAATACTGAATTCCAAAACTACCTGGCATATATTCTCCTTCACTCTAGAGAAAAGGCATTCACTACTCAGTTCAGGTAGGCATTACATGTTTTTATAGCAGCTCCAGAGACAGGGACACTAAGGGGTGTTGCAATATATACTGAATCTGAGCTGCAAAAGTGACCAAACCAGTAAATATCGTACCATGAATGGCAGATGAGTGACCATCGGGAACAACAGACTACCAATGTGTAAAATCATAAATGAAAAAGTAAGACTCTTATTTTGAACCAAAAGACACTGAAAAGTGCAATTAATTGAAACTGGAAAAAAGGGAAGGCAGCACATGAAAGAAAGATGGCTTATTTCTGGGAGAGATTAAACAAAGAAATGAAATTCTTAGAGAAGGGAGAAGAAAGTGAAAGAGAACTAGGAAAACTAGACTTTGTTAGCAGAAGAGAACTTTCTGTAACTGGAGTAAAGAAGCAGAATATAAAAACAGGTTTATTTAAGGTTGTAGAATTAATGGTGTGAAGTTGATAATTTTCAACTACTTGCATTGTTTTCCTGGATCATTTGTGAGGTTGAGAGGAAGTCTCTATTTTGTTCATTATCTCTGTTTAATATGGATTCATTGTAAACAGATGGTGATTTCTTAACATTTAATATAATATATTTCAAAATATATATGCCATGCAGTGAAATCCAGACCTTGTGAAGTCCTTAATCACCTCAGAAATATTTTAGAGTCTCACTCCCTAAAGGATACCTAAACTCCAATGAAAATGGAAGTTTGAAGTTTTGTAGTATTTAGAAATAGAGTTGATTTTATCATATACTAGGTATACCAGTTAATAATGTGGATTTTTTTTCAATCGACGGAGTTACACATATGTTGATATATATGCGATTTGATATGTATGCTATTTTATTGTATTGACAGCAAGCTTCAAAACTTCATATGTCAAATTTGGTAAAGGTGTTAACATCATAGATATTTTTACGATTAAAAATGTCAAATTTCACACCAAAAAAAGAGCATTTGCAGGAAGTTTTAATTCATTACTTTATTTTGAAGAAAAAGTTATCTTATACTTTGGGAAGCTTATGGTGAACATGCTCCATCTCAAGATATTTGTGAACGCTGGTTTAAACGCTTTAAAAGTGATGATTTCAATGTGAAAGACATAGAACATCCAGGTCAACGGGAAAAGTTTGAAGACCAACAATTACAAGCATGTTGAGGAGATCATTGGGCGAGGGGACACAGCCAGTGACCTCACTACCTGACGATGGAGCCCAACAGAACCTGGAACCCTGGTAACCAGGCGGCCACATTCTATAACTGTCCCTCCCATCTCACTCGGATAGAGACATTGGAGAGGACACCATGTTTTCATGTTGTCTCCCCGTGTCCCGAGGCTGATGCCTCAAGAGAGGCAGTGATGAGAGTGTGTTTAGTCGTGGCCGCTGCTGGATTCGGATTCAGAGCAGACGATGCCTGTGGCCCTTTTCCTGGAGGGACCCCGAGGCAACACAGGTTTTGTTCGGGCCAAGACACCACTCTGATCCCACCTGAGCAGCCCTATGTCCCCTCCCCCTGTGTTTGGGGGGTGGGGGATGAAGGGGGTGTTCACGTGGGAAGGGTCTGTCCAGAACAAGAACAGGCTGGGTTCAGGGGTCAGGACCAGTCATGTTCACACCCCAGGTCAAGGCTGGCTGGGTGGGCGTGGAGTGTGGGTGGCACCCTCTGCCCGAGGTCTATCCTGAGCCCTGGAGGTGAGTCTCATTTTCCCTCAGTGGATGTGTGTGTAGACACAGGGCTGGACCCAATCCTGGAGCAGAAGGTCCAGTGGGCAGAAGCAGCAGTGACTAGGGCCAGGCTTGAGTCCTCCCAGTCAACTGCCAATCATTGTCATTACAGAACTCAACCCAGGCCAAGGAGAGGCCGCAGCTGGCCAAGGAGGAGCAACAGCTGGTCAAGGAGGAGCAGAAGCTGGTCCATGATGACCGCCCCCGCCCCGCCCAAGCCCACAGGGAGGGGCTGGTGAGCCACACCACTGAGGGCCGCAGCAGGCCTGAAGTGAGTGTGGCCACCTGGGGGTCTGGGGCACCAGAGCCCATGGGGGCAGGGAGAAGGACTCCTCCACCGGAGCCGCCCAGGCCCCACAAGCCTCCAACCTCGAAGCCGCTCAGTCCCAACAGGCGGATGGCCATTCTCAGCTCTGTCCTGCAGTGCTGTGGCTGTGCCAATAGCACCAGGCTAGAGGATCTGGAGCCCAAAGAGGCAGAGCCCAAGGGTGAGAAGGTAGGGTGGTGGGGGTGGAATGGGTGGGAGGTCCAAGTGAGCTTATGGGGAGGGATTGTTGCCAGACACACAGGGAGCACCCCCAGAGCCTGGCCAGGAGCAAACACTGGCCTCAGACCACCCACCTGCTGGACTTTGGGCGAGGAGGGCGTCCTGTGGTGGGTCCTGGGCTCTAGCTGTGTTCTGTGTTTGGGGGGCACAAGGGAATACTAGCACGTGGGTGACCATTTCTCCTCTCACAACTCCAGCGCCAGCCCAGGGGGCAGATGCGGCTCCTCCCCTAACACCTACAGTCCATCCTGAGGAGCTGGAGGCAGAGCTGGAGGCCTGTGCACCTCCAGAGCCCGGGACACCTCCAGCAGCCTCTCCAGCTGCAGCTGTGGAGCCAGGGCTGTCCCCCGACAGAACTGAGGCCCCACCAGCGCTGGAAGAAAAACCCTCACCTGGACCCATGCTGGGTCCTGCCTCAGAGGAGGAGCTGCCTGTGGAGGAGCCAATTCATGGGCTGCTTATAAAAAGTGCTCAACCTGTCCCAAGGGAAAAACTCGTTTTCCCCCCACTCCTTGATATTTCTGTTTTCTTTTCTGTTCTTATTTTGTTTTTATGTTCTCCATGGCATACTTTCTTTTTTGATCTTTTTATTACTTTAGGGTTTGGGGAGAGTTTTGCTTTTATTATTTTCTTTTTTTGGCCTTCATCATTCCATGGTATAATCCCTTTTAAATAATAAAGTTATTGCTTTTATTTTAACTGGTGCCATTCCTGATCATGAAATACATCCACGATGCTGAGCAAGCATCACCACTCTCCTTGTAGAGGCAGTGCCCATACCAGCACATCTCAGAGATGCCCTACCTCCCCAAAGTGGAGCTATACACTGTGAGCACTGGGGAGGGAGCACTGTTACCATTAGACTGACAGGCTTCTTGTCTAGTGGGGACCAGTCCTGGAAACAAAGTGAGGCAGCAGAGGCGCCAGCAGATTTTCTAGGGAGCAGTGGGGAGTCCCCTCCTCTGGGAGAACAGTGTGCAGGACCTGTCAAAGTTTTACAGGTGCACAACCTCCCCTAGTAGTGCTCACCCTAAGAGGTTACCTCAATGACATTCGTGCACAAATTTTCAAATATATGCTCTGAATAGTTTAAATGTTACACTTGTCTTTGGAGTAGCCAGTATCTGCTTTCTTATGACTAAAAGAACTTTCCTTTAAACCAGAAACTAAGCAAAAATTAAACTGTTATGAGACTACCTATCATGCAATGATGAAATTGCAGGGGATTTGAGAGGGTCTGGGTTCCACCAATCCTGGTACACAGGGAGGAGGGAACCTGAGCTTCTGCTAAAGTGGGTGCAGGGGTCTCTATATGCTGACAAATAAAGACCTTAGGGTTCCTCTCACATGAATTGAAAAGAAGATAATGAAATAGAATTTGATATACTAAAAGAAAATATTGACTTACCAGAAGAAGTGCCTCTAATTTCTGACTATTTTTCTGATAAGAAGTTCATGTAAAAATATTAATGTTTTTAATTGTCTAAAGTTTTACATAAGTCTAAAAACATTAATTTTTTAATTCTTTCTTAGTCTTTCTGTGTTGATTTAGTTGGGTTTCAAGTCATAGTTCAAACCTAATTTATTCATTTATTTGATTGTCAAAATATGTGTTTCAAAATATTTTGTGGAATATAAAAAAACACATCTTTTTTTTTCTTTATTGATTTATATTTTTGATATTTATTTTATATATTTAAATGCCATTTAACAAAGAAAAATCAACCAAGAAAATGAGTTCGCATGTCACTTCTGACACGCATGTCATAGGTTCGTCATCACTGATCTAATGAGAGATGCCTTGTATGTAACTTTCTGTCTCTTTCTTGCAGCCTTTAAGATTCTCTCTTTGTTCTGAACGTTTGCCATCATAATTATGATGTGTCTTGGTGTGGTCTTTTCAGGTTCATCTTGTTTGGGCTCTCTGTGCTTGTGACTTTTCTTCCCCACCACAGGGAAGTTTTCTGACATCATTTCTTCAAATAGGTTTACTAACCCTTGTTCTTCTTTCTGTCATTCTGGCACCTCTGTTATTCATATGTTGCTTCATTTCATGTTGTCCCAAAGCTCCCTTAGACTCTCCTCCTGTATTTTAATTTTTTTCTCCAATTGCAGTTCAGTTTGGGTGTGTTTTGCTTCCCTGGCTTCTAATTCGCTAATTTGGTACTCCGCTTCTCCTAGTCTACTGTTGAAACTTTCCATGGTGTTTTATTATTGCAGCTATAACACTCTTTATTTCTTCTTGATTCTTACATAAGCTGTTGATTTTTTTTTCATCCATCCAGTTTACGAACTGTATGACCATTATTCTGAATTCTTTTTCTGACATATTGCATGCCTCCGTTTCACTTAGCCCCTTTCTGGTGATTCCTCCTTTTCTTTCCTTTGGGGTTTCTTTGTCTCCCCATTTTTGCTCTAAATATATCCCAAGAAACTAGAAACACCAATCAGAAGGACATATGCACCCCTATGTTCATAGCTAAGATTTGGAAGCAGCCTAAGTGCCCATCAGCAGATGAGTGGATTAAAAACCTGTGGTACATCTACACAATGGAATACTACACTCCAGTAAAAAAAGAACACATCCTTTAAGTAAAAAATTATTTTTCTTACTTAACCAAAATGAAAAGGCTATGTTAAAGAAGTCACATTTTTAACAGTTTAATTTTTGCTTAGTTTCTGGTTTAAAGGAAAGTTCTTTTAGTCATAAGAAAGCAGATACTGGCTACTCCAAAGACAAGTGTAATATTTAAACTATTCAGAGCATATATTTGAAAATAATTGAATATTGTCAATAGAGTTTTTTGCCCATTTGTACTTGTGGGAGAATGATATTCACCTGGTTGGAGTTCAATTTCTGTTCTATGCACTCTTAGATGAAATTTTTTTCTTGTTTGTTAGTATTACCTTTGGTTTCAAAAAAATCCCACCAATTTTCCCCTTTTATCAACAGGAAACTTATACAGAATATGATAATTGAACTTAAAATGGAGGAAAACCAACTCTCTTAATTATTTATAGAAATTTGGTTGTATAGTGTATGGAAACTCATAAAAATGTCATGGCTGCCCTAACCGGTTTGGCTCAGTGGATAGAGCGTCGGCCTGCGGACTGAGGGGTCCTGGGTTCGATTCCAGTCAAGGGCATGTACCTTGGTTGCGGGCACAACCCCAGGAGGGGGTGTGCAGGAGGCAGCTGATCGATGTTTCTCTCTCATCGATGTTTCTAACTCTCTGTCCCTCTCCCTTCCTCTCTGTAAAAAATCAATAAAATATATATATATATTTTTTAAAAAATGTCATGGCTGATCATAATTATTTTTATGACTATTCTGTGAAATAGATAAAGTCACTATTCTTTTAGCTGGGAAACTTTAAAGCTGATGTAAGTGGGAATCTTTATTTCTGGATATTTCTAGTCTATCATCTCATTGAATGTTTGGGGAGTGGGAAAATGCCATTGTCTAGGTTGGTGGTAATATTGTTGGAGTTAGGATTAGAGATATTCATGAGGCAGCCAGGTCAGGTGACCAGGGAGACTGTTAATGAGCCCTACAAGGCACTTACTATATAATACATCCTACCTAATACACAGACACAAATACAGAGAGGCAGCCAAATGAAAAGACAAATAAATAAATATGCCCCAAATGAAATAACAGGAAAAATCCCCAGGAAAAGCACTAAATGAAATGTAGGAAAGTAGTCTACCAGGTACAGAGTTCAAAACAATGGTTATAAAGGTGCTCAGGGAACTTAGGGGATGAATGTATAAATTCAGTGTGAACTTAAACAAAGAGATAGCAAGCATAAAAAACAAAAACAAAGAAAGCATAAAAAAACAGAGATGAATAATACAATATCTGAAATGAAGACACTAGAATAAATCAACAGCAGGTTAGATGGAACAGAAGATCAAATCACCAATTTGAAGACAAAATAACAAAACACCCAGAAGGAGCTAAAATGGCAGGGGAGTGGGTGGAAACTGTATTCACCTCCTTTGGGACCAAACTGGAATTATAACTAAAACAATAAAACAATCAACCAGAATAAGCAACTGAAGACTACCTGATCAGAAGTCATAAAATGAAGGATTTACAGAAGATGAAGGATTTACAGAAGAAGCTACATCAAGACTGGTAGGAAAGGTGGAGATGTGAAAAAGACTGGCTCCTCTTCCACGATTGGTGGCTATGATCCTGGAAGGAATATCTTAGCTGAAATATTAAAAGCGTAATATGCTAATTAGACCAGACATCTTTCCAGACAACCTTCTGGACAAAGCTGGGGCTGCGAGGGTAGCCCAGGTCCTGGGTGCCAGAGGGAAGCCAGTGTTGGCAGCCGGGGTAAGGAAGGCCTACTCTTGCACAAATTTCATGCATCAGGCCTCTAGTACATCATAATAGAGTATTAAGATCTCTCCTATCCATCCTTATGGCATTTTGGTCATTCATTTCTATCATACATACATGTAGTATAATCATCAAAATCTGTGTTACTATCTTAGTGTAGACTGCTATAATACAATTCCATAGATTAGGTGGCTTAAACAACAAACATTTATTTCTCACAGTTCTCGAGGCTGGAAAGTCCAAGGTCAGAAGATTATATGTCTGATAATAGCCCCCTTTAGCCACCTTCTTGCCATAGCATCATGGCTGAAAGATTTCTTGTCTCCTTGTTTTACAAGAGGATTTATACCATTATGAGGGCCCCACTCTCATGACTTCATCTAGCCCTGATTACCTCACAAAAGCCCCAACTCTAAATACAATCATATTGGGAATTAGTGCTTCAACATATTAATTTGTGGTGACATAAACATTCAGCACTTATCTGTAACTATGGTTTATTTAAACAGTTACATATTAGACTAAGAATAAGAACAATACCATATGTTATATTGCCTTCATTTATTCCTTCTCTGATACTCTTCCTTTATTCATGAACATTTACCTTTCTGACTTTAATCTCCTTCCTCTGCCCGAAGAGCTTTCTTCCTGAGGCTATTTGCATTCCTTGGCTCTTGAAGGCCTTCCTCTGTCTTCATTGACAAGTTGAATCTCTCTCCTCGGTTCTCACATCAGGGAAAAGTTCTCTGTTTTTAGGAGCCTGTGTTTAATAAGGGCCTACATGGATAATCTCTCCAACTGAAGGTCCTTAACCTTAATCATGTCTTCAATGTCCTTTATTTCCCTGTAAGTTATATTCACGAATGATTGTGGACATCTTTGGGGTGCCATTACTATGCTATTTGTAAGAATTTAGGTAAACAGAGAAATTATAGAAATACTCTTGTTGCTGAAAAGATTTATCATTGAAAGATAATGTAAGAATCCTCAGAAGATATATAAAAATTGTAAAAAATATTTTTCATGAACTGTACAATTTGTTTATCCAAGATGACTTTATGAGATTTTATACATACCTACAAACAATTAAAACAATTTCTAAACTATTTATGTTTGAATAAAGAGCCGTTTAGAGTTTCAAAGACACATTTTACCAATCTAGTAATAATTGGTCAATATATATAATAGCAACATAAAAAATGTACCTTGCAGCAAATAAAATTTTAAAAGTTCAAGACTGTTTTTAGTGTTATTTAGCAACAGAGAAGCAAACTAAATAGAAAAATATAATTTATGTATGGTGAATTAAATACATTAATCATGTCAATTCTGACCAAATTTTGGTGCAGAATTTATACAACTTTGTTCAACACCACTATGTAAAATAAATAGGGAGGAGAGCCTGGAGGGAAATGTCTTTCATATAGAAGAAGAATAATAATAAATGTAAGAAAATAATTAAATTACCAAATCATCATTTTGCTGCCATCAAGGTTGATTCAGCAAAGACTCATCCGTGAATGTTAAATGTTTCAGTGAGAGCTTGATAATAAACAAGATAGTTTTATAGTTCAAAATATGTCTTCAGAATCACTTTTTATAATCATAACTTTAGAAAGGAAAAACCTGGTTGACACGATATTTACATAATTAATGTAATTGAAGATTACATCACCAATAATGAAACAAACATACATCACGTATCTTCTAATATAATGCACTGACAATGGCACAGCATTACTTTTTCAGGGGAGGAGGAAATGTAACCTACTATTTGCTTATAAGGCAGAGTTAAGAGGTATTTAGTGCAAGTGTTAATGATAGCAACAAATAATCAAAGAATATGTTTTACTCTGGTTTGTAATAATAAAAAGTGACAAGTGTGATTAAAGGGAAGTATAGTAAATGATCTAGGCTAAATTCAGAAGATGTTTCTGAGAAATATTACACATCAAGAATGTATAAGATGGCTAACTAAAGGAGGTGGAGATTTCATGAGGTAGGGATTAAATGAAGTTGTAGAGTGTTCATTATCCCAAACTTGCAGATAAAGAAGAAACTTAATTTCATGTGAGAATTTCTAATCAAGCTAGTTATTAGCAATGGATATTTTAAGAAAAGTAGCTCTTCAAAAATTGTGTCAAAAAATTGTGTCAAAAAAATTGTATTCACCAGTTTTCAGTTCTGTTCCATTGGTCTCTGTGTCTGTTTTCCTGCCAATACCATATTGTTTTTATTATTGTTGCTTTTTAGTATAATTTGAAGTCAGAGAACTCTTTTAAATTATAATTCTCCTTGTATGACATTTATGACCAAGAAAATGTTGCTAAGTAAAACAAAGTTAAAGGCTGTACACTAACTGATTTCAAGACATACTGTAAATCTACACTCATTAGACAAGTGTGGTACTTTCAAGAAGTAGAAACATGTAACAAAACAGACAGTATATACAGTGACCCAAATACATTATGATAAATTGATTTTTTAAACGTACCATGCATATGTATGGGAAAGTGGTCTTAAAAAATAAAATATATAGAAAAAACACTATAACCCCTAACTCATACCACACAGATGATATCAAAGATTATATCAAAATGGATCATAGACCAAATATAGAAACTGGAAATAAAAAAAATGTGGAAGGAAAAAAAGGAGAAAATATTTATTACCTTGGGGCAAGCTAAGTTTATTTAGATAGAACACAAAAAAAGCAGCTATCAAAAAAAGAAGAATGATAAGACTAATTTAACTGGCATTACAACATTCTGCCCTTCAAAAGGCTGTGTTAAAAAATAGAAATGAATCATAGGCAGGAGAAAACATGAATATTATAAATATCTAGCAAATATTTAACAGGCAATATTAAGAACTTAAAACTCAATCATCCTATCTAATAAAAGAGAAACATGCAAATTGACCATACCTCTGCTATGCCCACAAGCCAATCAGAGCGACTATATGCAAATTAACCCAACCAAGATGGCGGCCGGCAGCCACGGAGCTGGAGCAAGCAGGAGGCTTGGTTGCCCCAATGATGGAGGAAGCCAAGCTTCCCGCCTGCCCTGGCCAGCTGTGGCCTCCACTCAAGGCTACAAAGTTTCAATTATAGAAGACAAATAAATCCCAAATACCTGCTTCCAGCCGGCCTGGCCTCCCCTCACAGAGGTGCTGGGAAAAAAAAAAAAGAAATTAAAAAGGGAGGAGCTGGGACCTTGGGTTGCTGGGGGGCTTGGCCAGCCTGCAAACAGCCCTCAGCCCCTCACTCAGGCTGGCCAGGCACCCTAGTGGGGACCCCCACCTTGAAGGGGCTGTGGCCAGCCTGAAAACGGCCCTCAGCTCCTTACCCAGGCTGGCCATGCCCCCATGGAGTAAGAGTCCCCGCTGGGGGGTTTGACCAACGTGCAAACAGCCCTAAGCCCCTCACCCAGGCTGGCCAGGCATCCCAGCGGGACCCCCACCCTCATCTGGAACACCCTTCAGGGCAAACCAGCCGTCCCCCACCCATACACCAGACCTCTACCCTATATAATAAAAGGGTGATATGCAAATTGACCCTAAAAGAAGAACTACTGGGACTGACTGGTCACTATGACACACACTGACCAACAGGGGGCAGATGCTCAATTCAGGAGCTTCCCCCTGGTGGTCAGTGCGCTCCCACAGGGGGAGCTCTGCTCAGCCACAAGCCAGGCTGATGGCTGCCAGCACAGTGGTGGTGGCGGGAGCCTCTCCCGCCTCCTCAGCAGCACTAAGGATGTCTGACTGCAGTTTAGGCCTGCTCCCCACTGGCAAGTGGACATCCCCCAAGGGCTCCTGGGCTGCCAGAGGGATGTCTGACTGCCAGTTTAGGCCCGATCCCCCAGGGAGAGGGCCTAAGCCAGCAGATGGACATTCCCTGAGGGATCCCAGACTGTGTTAGGGCACAGGCCGGGCTGAGGGACTCCCCCGAGTGCACAAATTTTTGTGCACCAGGCCTCTAGTAGGAATATAATACAATTAAAAAAGTAAACATGTTACAAAATAAAGAAAAATGAGTAGACAATAAGCTTATGGAAAGTTTATCAACATCATTAGTCATCAAGGATATGCAAAATAAAACTAATTGCATGCCACTTTTCATCCATTAAAAAAACTAATAGTTAAAAGACCCTTGATACTAAATTTGCCAAAAAAGTTGAGCAACTGGAACTCCGCTACATTGCCTAATGTTATACAAATTCACACAACCACTTATGAAAATATTGTCATTTTGTTACAAAATTAAATTTATTAACATATAACCAAGCAAATCCAATCCCGATATTTTACCCAATCTATATCCATAAATAACTATATGTACATGTTCATAGGAACTTTATTCACAGTAGCCAGAAATTAGAAAAAGAACAATAGTCTATACACATTTGAATAAACATATCTGATATAATCTTATAGAAAAATAGTATTCAAAATAAAAAGAATGAAGTCTATCTACTTGTCACAGTATAGATGAATATGAAAAAATATTTTATCAGTGGAAGAAGCAACACACAAAAGAGTACTATATACTCTATTTTTCCATTCATGTAAAGTTCTGGAAAAGATAAACCTAATCTATACAAACATATCATTTGAAGGTTTGCTGGGATGGTATTGGTGAGGGATTTATAACTAAAGCCGTTACTTCAGATAAAAACCCAGAAGTGAAATTGATGGGTTCTTCTTAGTTTCTTATTATAGCTTTTGTTTTAAAGTCTATTTTGATCTGGTATAAGTATTGATATCCCACATTTTTGTTTGTTTCCATTTTAAATATATTTTTTCATCCCTTTACTTTTAGTCTGTGTGTCTCTTTCAATCTGAAGTGAGTTTCTTGTATACTGCATATGTAAGAGTGTTGTTTTGTTGTTTTGTTTTGTTTTTAATCTTTCAGCCACTGTATGTCTTTTGATTGAAGCATTTATATATAAAGCAATTATTATAAATATGTATGTATTGCCATTTTATTATCTACATATTTTATCTTTTTGTTTTCTTTTTGTTAAAAATGACCCTTCAACATTTCTTGAGATGCTAGTTTGGTGGTGATAAACTCTTTTAGTTTTATATTTTTCTTTAACCTTTTACATTTTAATCATGATATGTCTTGGTGTGAGCCTCCTTGGACTCATCTTGTTTGGAATTCACTGTACCTCCTGGACTTGTACATCTACTTCCTTCACCATGTTAGGGAAGTTTTCTGTCATTATTTTTTTAAATATGTTTTCAATTTTTTGCTCTCTCTCCTCTTTCTGGTGTCCCTATTATGAAAATGTTGGTACACTTGAAGTTGTTCCAGAGGATCCTTACACTATCTTCATGTCTTATGGATTTTTTTGTCCTTTTTGGTATTTTGATTAGTTGTATTCTGCTTCCTTATCTTCCAAATCGCTGATTTGATCCTCTGTTATATCTACTCTGCTGTTGGTTCCCTACAAGATATTCTTCATTTCAGTCAGTGTATTCTTCATTTCTGACTAGCTCTTTTTTATGGTTTCCATGTCCTTTTCCATGTCCTTTTTGAAGTTCTCACTAAGTCCAATAAGCATCCTCACAACCATGATTTGAACTCTATATATGTTAGTTTGTTTGCTTCCATTTCACTGACTTTTTTATTTTTATTATTATTTTTTTTTGAGATTTCTCCTGATATTTCATTTAAGATCAGTTTATTTGGCTCCTCATTTTGGCTCCTCATTTCCTATATTGGTTTCTATATATTAGGTAAAGCTGCTACTCCTCCAGGTTTTAGTAGAATGTCCTTATGCAATAGGTGTCCTGTAGGGTTCGGTGGAGGTCAAGGCCTCTAGGGTATGCCCCTCTGTGTAGGCTGTGCACCCCCCTCTGTTGTAGTTGAGTTTTGATTACTGTTGGCATCACTGGGAGGGATTGACCCTGGGGCCAATCAGCTGCAAGGAGTGGCAGGGACTACAGTGGAGAAGCTGCTGTGCAGGGGCCAACTTCACAGAGTTGGATTCACTTTAGTGGGTCTTTGGTGTTTGCTAAGGTCATCCCTGAGTGAATCACTTGTGGAGGTGGTTCTGTAACACTTTGACATGGTCTGAAGCTGTTCACCCAAAGCACTGTGTCTGAGGCCAACCCAGGAAGTGCAGGGCTAAGATCAACTACCACCTGTTTCCTACACTGGGCCACCTGCCATGAGCTACAGAGTGAATTGCAGACAGCTGCTACTTGTGCTGAGCTCAAAGGTGTCCAGGAGAGGCCAAGCTGCAAACCAAGGCTGGCTGCTGCTAGTACTAGACCTGTGGCCACTTAGCAACAGGTACAGGGTATGCAGAGGTCTGTTACTACTTGTTTGAAAAATTTTAGGAAAGTCCAAAGGAGGAGCCAAGACAGACTGTTAGCATGGAGGAGCCACTGGAAATGGTTTGGAGGGTACTGCAAGTTGGATGGGATGACATCTCACCAGGGTGTGGAGACAATGTTGTAGCTATGTGATTTTAAATAAGTTTTTACCTGTTTGGTTTAGAAATGTGAAAGCTTTGGCTAAGAAGAGTGTTGATAGAGTAAGCGTAATAAAAGCCTTAGTAATCCTTATGATGATTCCATTTGTACATGTACCTAATATCTAACATTTTGAATATCACTGGAAATGCAAACTTGAGTGAACTAAGGCTAAATAAATGTAGGTTAAATAGTTTGTTAAAAAATAAAAGAGTGACTTTGTTTCAAATATGTACTGGTGTTGTGCTTTGATATGTAAATAGCACATGCTAAACTAAAATTTGTATTCATATTCATTGCAATGCCTTCATCAATATATAGCGCATTATTGGTTCCCTTTTTAATTTCTTTTAACAAAAACATCTTCATAAAAGCCTGATGTTCTACTGATGAATCTCAGCAATTAAACATAAATATTCTTTAAATTTAATGTCAAATTAACATACTACTTCTACTTATAAGTTTTCCAATAGGCCCAGAAAGAATTCCTATTTTCCTATTGTAGAAATCATTGGATAGGAATTAAATCATCAAATTAGACTGACATTAAATTAAGGATTGAGTGTCACTTATATCCTTTTTAAAAATTGTATTTATTATCCCAATTAGCAATAGTTACATTTATTTCTAGAATATGAAGTGTTTAAGTATTTAAAATATTTTTAAAAGTATAGCACTATACTTATTTCAAATGACTGAGATTTGAGGTTTTGTATAATTATATTGTCAGACTATTATAAATAATATTTCCTAGTTTGTATCCATAATAAACATAATGATCTTAAAAGATCTATAAACATTTTATTATAAACAGGCATATCGCCAGTCTTGGAAAAGTGTGAAATCTCCATATAGTTACATATATACTATTTTAATAGGACTTTAATGTTATTTATAGTTCTTATGATATCTTAAATTAAAAGGGTAAAGGTTTGAATCCAAAGCAAAGAACTAAAATAAGAACATGTTCTGGAAAGACATAGAAAATCTTACTTGCTACTATTCTTCAACTCTTTATATTTCCAAAGTGAAACTGCTGTTGAATTCAATACCTTGAAATTTGAGTACTTCCAGACATACAAATGCATAAAAAATAAACAAAATAAAGAAAACCACCTAACCAAACAAACACAAATCTGTCATAGAGATCATACAATGTCGTCTTAAAGTACAATAATATAAAAAAACTAGAGGCTTGCACAGTTAGGGTCCCTATGCCTGGCCGGTGATCCATGTTTAACAAAAGGCAACAATGAAACACAGACCTTTCCAATATATAGAGGGAGAGAGTAAACTTTTAGCACACATAGTGCCCCTAAAATGTTCATAACAGTATCTCTTCCCTCTTGTCTTCCAGAAGTATACGGGAATAGTGGTTTTGTTAGTAAGACTCTTTTAGCTCTATTCTCAAAGTCCTTACTAAAGGTAAAAACTGTTGCTTGCCATAAAAAAAAACAAGTTACATTTCCACCAGTAATGTAGGGGTAAACTAAAGGTAAAAACTGTTGCTTGCCATAAGAAAAACAGGTTACATTTCCACCAGTAATGTAGGGGTAACCCCTTTTTTTTTTCACATACTCACTAGCACTTACTATTTTATTGTTATTAAATTATACCATCCTAATGGGTGTGAAGTGGTATCTCATTATGGTTTTGGTTGCATTGGCTTAATAATTAATATGATTAAGCATCTTTCCATGTACTCACTTGTTCAAAATTTGTATATATCTTATCAGTCTGTTCCATGCTTCTATGTCTCTGGATGTATTTTGTTCTTTAGTTTATTTTTTATTAGATTTCACATATGAGTGAGATCATGTGATACTTGTTTTTCTCTGACTGGCTAATTTCACTTAGCATAATACTCTCCAGGTCCCTTTATTCTGTCTCAAAGGGTAAGAGATCTTTCTTTTTTAATAGCTGCATAGTATTGCATGGTGTAAATGTACCACAGCGTTTTTATCCACTTAACTACTGATGGGCACTTAGGCTGTTTCCAGATCTTAACTATTGTAAATTGTGCTGCTATGGACATAGTGATGCATATATGCTTTCTGATTGGTGTTTCTGGTTCCTTAGGATATATTCCTAGAAGTAGGATCACTGGATCAAATGGTAGCTCCATGTTTAATTTTTTGAGGAAACACATTATTTTTTTCCACAGTGGTTGCACTGGTCTGCATTCCAACAAGCAGTGTATTAAGGTTCCCTTTTCTCCATGTCCTTACCAGCACTTGTCATTTGTTGATTTGTTGATAATAATCATTCTGACAAGTGTGAGGTGATACCTCATTGTCATTTTAATTTGCATATCTGATGATTAGTGACTTTGATATTTTTTCATATGCCTCTGGGCCAACTGTATGTCCACTTTGGAGAAGTGTGTATTTGCTCATTTTTGATGGAGTTGTTCAACCTTTTTATTGTTGAGTTTTAAAAGAACATTATATATTCTTAGTCTATATACATAATTTGCATTGTGTATGTTGTCCTTTTTCTTTCTTGATAATGTCCTTGATATTAAATGTCTTTCATTTTGATGAAGCCCAATTTCTGTATTTTTTCTCTTTTGCCTATGTTTTTGATGTCATATGTAATTCATTGCCAAAAGCAGGACATGAAAATTTACACCTTTGTCTTCCCTAAAAATTTTAGAACTTTCAGTACAATTTTGAATAGCAGGAGCTTAATAGCATTCTTTTTAATAATGTTTGTGGGAAAGCTTTCAGGCTTTGCCATTAAGTATGTTCTTAGCTTTTAGTTTTTTATAAATAACTTTACCATGTTAATTAGCTTACCTATATTCCTAGTTTTCTGATTGTTTTTATCATGAAATGGTGTTGGGTTTTGTCAAATGCTTTTTCTGTATCAATTGAGATAATTATGTGTTTTTCTTTGTCCCATCACAGAGTGACATATAATGTGTTAATGTAGTTATTTTCCCCTACACTTGATTTTGAGATAGTTATCCCATGACTTTTCTGATGAAATTTTTAAAATCTTATGATAATTTATATCAAAAAAGTTTTCTAGCAATGAGTGGATCAATTTATATAAAATTTTTGCCCAGCTGGCATGGGTCAGTGGTTGAGCTTCCACCCATGAACCAGGAGGTCATGGTTCAATTCCTGGTCAAGTTATACTTCTGGGCTGTGGGCTTAATCCCTAGTGCGGGGCCTTGCAGGAGGCAGCAGATTAATGATTCTCTCTCACCATTGATCTTTCTATCTCTTGCTCCCTCTCCCTTTCTCTCTGAAATCAATAAAAATTTTTTTAAAACATGGTTTTATATCAGTGATTAACTGTTTTCTCTCACAGCTCTATTTAGATCTGAAATCTTAATAAAATTTATTTTTATTTTTGATATATTTTTATATTCAAACCATGATCTCCTGGTTCATGGGTTGATGATGCTCAATCACTGAGCCATTCCAGCCGGGCTCCATGAACCAGGAGGTCATGGTTCAATTCCTGGTCAAGTTATACTTCTGGGCTGTGGGCTCAATCCCTAGTGCGGGGCCTTGCAGGACGCAGCAGATTAATGATTCTCTCTCACCATTGATCTTTCTATCTCTTGCTCCCTCTCCCTTTCTCTCTGAAATCAATAAAAATTTTTTTAAAACATGGTTTTATATCAGTGATTAACTGTTTTCTCTCAATATGCCTTGAAGACATGTAAGTAACTCGGAAAGGTCAGCTGTAGAAAACAGCCTGCAAGCACCCTGTGTAATGAATTACAACTTCTGCCTCTGCAGATGCAGAGGATGACTCCTTCAATATCTGACAACATGTGCCTTGAAGTTTTCAATTACTCTCAGGAAACAACATTTCTTCTAAAAAATATTTGACAAGCCTGGCTGAAAAATTTGACTCTGCAGAAGAAAATGCTGTTGGGTCACTGGGCTGTGTTTGAAAGAAAAGCCAAAAGCAGAGGTCTGGCTTCTCACAGATGAAAAAGGAACTACTCATGGTATCAAACTTCTGAAACTAAAACTCCTGAAGCCCTTATCCTGGCATGAAATGACATTTAATTCCAGAAAAATAAAAGCAAGTGTCACTATCTTAAAAAAGAAAAAAAGTCATTTTATAATGATAAACACCTCAATTTAAAATTATACTATTTATGAATTCCTACATATAAAATGACGTAGTGATAGCTTTTAATGAGCAGAAGTTATAGGAGATACATAGATACATAGACCAATCAGGTAGAGAAGAAATTAGAAGAGATATCTAACTAAAATGGTCAATAACAGACCTGAGAAGTCATTCCAAGAACTCACTTCTATATTGACTTAAAAGCCAACTTTTGAGAGATTGTAACAGAATGTTCATCCCATAAAATAACTCATAAAAACTTTATAAAACTTAAATCTCAGGCACTCCTGAGCAAGGAGAATTAGTGAAAGCTTGAAATATCTTCTTATACAAAGAAACATGTAGCTGTTCCAAAGCTAAAACGTGTTCCATCTTCATTCAGTGAAAGTATATTGGGGGTCAATGGGAAAAATGAACAAACAAAGGGGACATCTGAAATACTTTCAACAATAAAGATAAATTTTAAAAAATACAGGTCAAAATATAAATGTACCTTTCATCTTGGTGGGTGTGGCTCAGTTGGTTGGGTATTGCCCTGTGCACCCAAGGGTTGCCCATTCAATTCTAGGTCAGGTCTCATGCTCCCAGTAGGGGTGTCCAGGAAGCAGCTGGTCCACATTTGCTTTCACATCAATTTTTTTCTCTCTCCCTAAAAAATCAATACAAAATCTAGCATAACCAATGGACACAAGACACTGGGGGCAGGGGGTGGAAGAGGTGAGGGCATGTGCCAGGGGATAGGGAATGCCAGGGGGAGGTATGAGCAGAAGTTATAGGAGATACATAGATACATAGACCAATCAGGTAGAGAAGAAATTAGAAGAGATATCTAACTAAAATGGTCAATAACAGACCTGAGAAGTCATTCCAAGAACTCACTTCTATATTGACTTAAAAGCCAACTTTTGAGAGATTGTAACAGAATGTTCATCCCATAAAATAACCCATAAAAACTTTATAAAACTTAAATCTCAGGCACTCCTGAGCAAGGAGAATTAATGAAAGCTTGAAATATCTTCTTATACAGAGAAATATGTAGCTGTTGCAAAGCTAGAACGTGTTCTATCTTCATTCAGTAAAAGTATATTGGGGGTCAATGGGAAAAATGAACAAACAAAGGGGACATCTGAAATAATTTCAACAATAAAGATAAATTTTTAAAAAATACAGGTCAAAATATAAATGTACCTTTCATCTTGGTGGGTGTGGCTCAGTTGGTTGGGTGTTGCCCTGTGCACCCAAGGGTTGCCCATTCAATTCTAGGTCAGGTCACATGGTCCCAGTAGGAGTGTGCAGGAAGCAGCTGGTCCACATTTGCTTTCACATCATTTTTTTTTCTCTCTCCCTAAAAATTCAATACAAAATCTAGCATAACCAATGGACACAAGACACTGGGGGCAGGGGGTGGAAGAGGTGAGGGCATGTGCCAGGGGATAGGGGATGCCAGGGGGAGGTCAATGGGGAAAAAGGAGACATATGTACTACTATTTGTAACTAGAAGCCCGGTGAATGAAATTCATGCATGGGGGGGTGAGGAGGGGAGGGTCCCTCAGTTTGACCTGTACCCTCTCCAATCTGGGAGCTCTGATGGCTTAGGCCCACTCTCCGTGGTTCTCTGCTCTCTGTGGGGCCTGGCCGCTCCTCGCGCGCTGCCCAGAGGCCCTCCGCGGCCGGGGCGGATGCTTGCCTCATCACCGCGGTGACAAAGCAAGCATTCCGCCAGGCTACTCACACTGTCTGCTCTCTACGGCCGCCCCCACAGAACTGGGGGGCTCTGGCGGAGCTGAGGGGACTGAGCGCCACCATCTTTGTGATGAAGTGACAGTTAATTTGCATATTACCATCTTATTAGATAGGATACTTTAAACAAACTAACTAAAATGAATACAAAATCTTAAAAAAATGTACCTTTTATTGCATTAAAGAAAGAATGAAATGCCTTCTATTTCAATATCAACTTATCTTTGGTTTTATTTATTTTCACCAAGAGGAAATATACTAATGCATTTTTAGTCTAGTGAACAGAAGTATTTCTCTTTCTTTAGTTTAATACAAGAGAGTATTTTTTAATGCATATCTACTAGAGCTTCAATTTTTCTAAAAGATAAAAGTTAAAATATGCTAATGGCTGATAACACATTAACCAAGATTAAATACTCAGATATTACTCCAAAGGGAGGAAAAACAAAAATAACCTAAAACAATATAAGCAATTTTTAAAAATGCCTCTTTTCATCTTGGGGATACATCATGAATCTTAACAGCATTTCTACAACTTTGTGAATAATAGGAAATTTTAATGCTACTGAGCAACTAGATCTCAAGTGGCATAGGGAGGTGGTTAAAAAAGTATTCCCAAAAATATTGTAGAAAAATGCAGCATAAACTAACTATGGAACAATGGACATTTCAGTCATTCTCTCTTGTCTAGCACTGTGGTCGGCAAACCGCGGCTCATGAGCCACATGCGGCTCTTTGGCACCTTGAGTGTGGCTCTTACACAAAATACCACATGCGGACATGCACGTACAGTGCGATTGAAACTTCATGGCCCATGCACAGAAGTTGGTATTTTGTGGAAGAGCCGGTATTTTGTGGAAGAACCACACTCAAGGGGCCAAAGAGCCACATGTGGTTTGCGAGCCGTGGTTTGCCAAGCCGCAGTTTGCTGACCACTGGTCTAGCAGATTAAAAAAACAACTGTATTTTCAAGTGTATCTTATGTACACAAAAGTCATTTTTCAAATAAAAAACAAATTGGTTATTGTATCTTTGTTAATAGACTATTATAATGTATGTGATGGACAATGATTTTCTTAAAACAATTTGATAAAAACATAGTTTTCATGGACAACTCCAAAGACTTGAAACCAAATGAATATTTTAATAAAACATTTAAAGCAAAAATATTCATAGGAATAGTAATGAGGGTTAGGAACCTAGATAACACTATGGTAAGTGAAATAAGTCAGACTGAATAGGACAAACACTGTATGATCTCATTTATACAAAGTCTCACTCATAGAAACACAGAGTATAATAGTTGTTACTGGGACTGGAGGTGGGAGAAATTAGGGATGCTAGTTAGAGGATACAAGCCTTGAGTTGTAAAATGAATTAGTTAATAATATTTTATTGTGTACTCAAAATTTGCTAACAGTAAATTTAAGTATTCTCACTACACACACACAATAACAATGTGAAATTATGGGTGTGTTAATCAACCCAATTGTGATAATAATTTCACAATGTATCAAATCATTATGTTGTACACAATTACACATACACATACAGACAGACACATACAATTTTATTTGTCAACTATAGGTCAATATTACCAGTGAAAGCTTTTAAAAAGAACCTATACAGGATTAAGTTTGATATTATTTCCATCTTATATTAAATCTTTACCTAAAATGTTTATTTTTGCAGGTTAGCATCATTAGCAATTACATATGCTGTTTAATTACACAAGCACTATTGGTTAAGAATTCCATTTAAAAATAATAAATGAGACTGGTGCAGCCACTGTGGAAGACAGTATGGAGTTTCCTCAAAAAGTTAAAAATGGAACTCCCATTTGACCTAGTAATCCTACTTCTAGGAATATATCCCAAGAAACCAGAAATACCAATCAGAAAGGATATATGCACCCCTATGTTCATAGCAGCACAATTTACAATAGCTAAGATTTGGAAACAGCCTAAGTGCCCATCAGCAGATGAGTGGATTAAAAAACTGTGGTACATCTACACAATGGAATACTATGCTTCTGTAAAAAGGAAGGAACTCCAACTATTTGCAACAGCATGGATGGACCTGGAGAGCATTATGCTAAGCGAAATAAGTCAGTCAGAGAAAGATAAATATCACATGATCTCACTCATTTGTGGAATAGGGTGATCAGGCTGGCAGGAGAGGGGGGTTAGGGGTGATCAGACCAGCAGGGGCAGGCAGTTAGGGGCGATCAGGCCGGCAGGCGAGAAGTAGGGGTATCAGGCTGGCAGGCAGAGGTGGTTAGGGCGAACAGACAGGCGAGTGGTTAGGAGCCAGTAGTCCTGAATTGTGAGAGGGATATATGACTGCCAGTTTAGGCCTGATCCCGCAGATCCAGATTGGAAGAGGGTGAAGGCCGGCCTGAGGGGACGCCCCCACCGTGCTCCAATTTTGTGCACCGGACCTCTATAAAAAGAAGGAACTTTTATAGAGATTGCAACATTTGCAAAAGCATGAATGGAACTGGAGAGCATTATGGTAAGAGAAATAAGCCTGTCGGAGAAAGATAAATATCACATGATCTCACTCATATGTGGGATATAATGATCAACATAATTTGATGAACAAAAATAGATCCAGAGACAAATGGTAGGGGAGGAGGGGATAGAGAGCAACCAAAGGACTTGTATACATGCATATTAGTATAACCAATGGACACAGATACTGGCATAGTGGGGGCTTGCCCAGAGTGGGAATGGCTGGGGAGGGAATGGCTGGGATTGGGGGTCAATTGGGGAAAAAAGAGACATATGTAAAACTTTAGACAATTAAAAAAAAGATTCAGTAAAGGACCAAATGAAAAAAAATAATAAAATGAGATTCCATTGCATTATTGGATTCTTTATGCTAGGATATACACTGTTTATGGCACAACCATATTGTTCTAGTGTTTGAAGCATTGTACCTCTATATAACTATAGAAACACTGAAAGCAAATCACAGACAACTAGATATTCTTAACTATTAAAAAGCTATTTAAGAAATTACTGCTGAAGTGGAGAAATAAATATCCCTCCTCTTCATTTAATATTAGTAGACATTATTAACATACATAAATGTTGAGTCAATAAAATAGACACTTATCTACCTCTTTATAAATCTACCTTTGATTGCACGAAAGAAAGAATAAAATGCCTTCTGAAATTTTTCAGTTGTATTTTGCTTTCTGACTTAAAAGCATATATAATTTTCAACTTGAAGTAGTGAAAAAAAAACACTTCAAATCTACTTCTTGCTTTATTTGCTGAGTACTATTTTTGTATCTGACAATTCAAAAATGTGACCTACTTTTTCTGAAGGTTGTAAAATAAATGGCATGCCTTTGCAATTGTTAATGTGATTGTTCCACTTTAAAAAATCAAGTTAAATTTTATTCTCATGATTGAGATTAATTTACAACCAGGTGAAAGAGATAAATGTAATACTACCCTTGATGAAATGAAGCAAATAATAATAATGATGTGCTAGTATATACACGTTGACTGGTAGCAATGTCAGCAACATACTACAAATTTGATAAAGCATACCCAGAACATGTGAAATTCCTTTATACTCATTTAACTGAAATAATATTCATTGTACACCATCTAGATGACATGATAGTACTGAGAGAAGTTTCATTATTTTGATAACAACTTTATTTTTTTTATTTAAATTGCATTCAATCATATCAAATTATCGAACCAAGCTTTGTTTGATCCTGAAAAGGTTGCAAACATAAATCACCTGTATTTGATTCTCATTAGATTATGGGTAAGTTGTAAGTATTTTATTAAAGTTTATTTTCATAGAATAACACAATAGTGTATTGTGACTAGATTTTTTTCCCAATCAATTGTATTTGTGAGTATCATCCATGTTCTCTTTTTTAAAATATATTTTTTATTGATTTCAGAGAGAAAAGGAGAGGGAGAGAAAAATAGCAACATCAATGATGACAGAGAATCATTGATTGGCTGCCTTCAAGGGAAAATATTTGCATCACCTTTTCATGTATTTTTGGCTAATAGATATATCCTCTCCATGAAGTACCTCATTAAGTTGTTTAGTTTTCTTTAGTGATCTCTATATTTACAGCATTTATTTGTAGTTCTTTGCTGGGGATGACTGGCAGTCCCTGAACAACAGATGAATGATTACTCTAACACACATTTCTGTGAAACAGAGGGCTAAGGCACTATTTGGCTATTGCCACCAAGTAGTCCTGTTTGCCTGCCTCCTTTTTTTTTTTTAATATATATTTTATTGATTTTTTTACAGAGAGAAAGGGAGAGGGAGAGGGATAGAGAAATAGAAACATCGATGAGAAAGAAACATCGATCAGCTGCCTCCTGCACACTCCCCATTGGGGATGTGCCTGCAACCAAGGTACATGCCCTTGACTGGAATCGAACCTGGGACCCCTCAGTCCGCAGGCCTACGCTCTATCCAATGAGCCAAACTGGTCAGGGCTCCTTTGGTTCTCTTTTTTAAAATATATTTTTTATTGATTTCAGAGAGAAAAGGAGAGGGAGAGAAAAATAGCAACATCAATGATGAGAGAGAATCATTGATTGGCTGCCTTCAAGGGAAAATATTTGCATCACCTTTTCATGTATTTTTGGCTAATAGATATATCCTCTCCATGAAGTACCTCATTAAGTTGTTTAGTTTTCTTTAGTGATCTCTATATTTACAGCATTTATTTGTAGTTCTTTGCTGGGGATGACTGGCAGTCCCTGAACAACAGATGAATGATTACTCTAACACACATTTCTGTGAAACAGAGGGCTAAGGCACTATTTGGCTATTGCCACCAAGTAGTCCTGTTTGCCTGCCTCCGTTTTTTTGTTTTTTTTTAATATATATTTTATTGATTTTTTTACAGAGAGAAAGGGAGAGGGAGAGGGATAGAGAAATAGAAACATCGATGAGAAAGAAACATCGATCAGCTGCCTCCTTCACACTCCCCATTGGGGATGTGCCCGCAACCAAGGTACATGCCCTTGACTGGAATCGAACCTGGGACCCCTCAGTCCGCAGGCCTACGCTCTATCCAATGAGCCAAACTGGTCAGGGCTCCTTTGGTTTTTATTGTCACAACAACTTGAACTAGAAGTTAATCTCTAGATACAATCAGCAGGTAAGTATCCTTTGGAAAGTATATGCTTCTACAAGGTTGGGTCTTTAAAGACTAAAAATAGAGATTCTAGCAAAACCCCCAGGGAACTGCACTTGTTTGGAAAAGTCAAGGTAGGGGCTGCCGCCTTCCTTTGGCAAGGTCCCCTCAGAGGCCCCTGACCTTTCAGAGAATCCTCCTTACAGACATTCTAACCAAGTCCTGTGCTTCCCCACAGTTCTTTGTCTAGTTTAGATGAGAGTACTGTTTAATGCATGTCAACCAACTTCCACTTGGCACTTTCTTTTCACTGTGTATTGGAGACAATAAATAAAAGCTCGTGATTTTGATATAGTCCAATTTATCGATTTTTCTTTTATCATTGCCGTATTTTTGTCTCCAAATATGTTTATCTAATTCTAACTCAAGTAAATGATGTTACTCCCCTACATTTTTATAGACTATTTATTTTTTTTCTTTTAAAATTGTATCAACGGTAGACTTGAAATTGATTTTTGTATATGGTATGAAATATATATAAATACGATTTTCCTACATTGACATGAAATGGTCCCAGAAGTTTTTGCAGTGTTAAATTCTTCATAACTCAAATGATCGAATATGAATGATCATCATCTAGGCTCTTTATTCTCTGTCATGTATCTGTTTGCTGATTTGTGGGCCATTAGCACACTATCTTACTATAAACTTTAATAAAGTTGATAATACCTTGTTGTTGTTTTTCCAATTTTCTTCAACACTGTCTTGGCTATTCTTGATCTTTTGCATTTCCATGTAAATCTTAGAACTGTAATGACATTTCTGAAAAAAATATCCATAGCATCAAATCTACAAACCAATCAGAATTTGAAGAGAATTGACATTAAATATACCCA
>NW_005368305.1:3267628-3274946 GCF_000412655.1 Myotis brandtii | reverse complement strand
TATATCATTCTTTTGTATATTCTCTTATTTCATGCAATAGTGTCCTAGAATTTTTAAAGACATAATGCATAGAAATGTTGTACACCTTTCATTATTTTCATGACTGCACACCTTTGATTGGATGGGGAGAGTCCTATTGGTTGAAATAGAATTCTAGGAACTCGGATGGAAGGAACACAGTGCGGAAGCAGGCAGTTTAATGCAGGCTTCTACCTGAAGTGCAGTTTGTGTGAGTTGCCCTGTTTAAAAATGGCTGCTAAGTTCCCCTTTTAAATTTGAACCCAGTTAGCCACCCAGGGCCTCTTCTTGGTAGGTATCTTCTTTTTCATGGTCCACACTTCCTACTCTAATAAGTATATCCACAACTGGCCCATGTGGCTCAGTGGTTGAGCATAGACCCCATAACCAAGAGGTCACCAGTTCGATTGCTGGTCAGGGCACATGCCCGGGTTTTGATCCCTAGTAGTGGGCACTCATGAGGCAGCTGATCAATGATGTTTTCCTTTCATTTCCTTTCTATCTCTCTACCCATCTCACTCTCTCTCTCTCTCTCTCAAAATCAATAAAAACATATTTAAAAAAATAAGTATACCTACTAAAGAAACCTAAATATAATTTACTAAGACTTTAAAAAACACATGGACATTGAATTTCATAAAATTCTTTTTTCTTAATGTTCATGTATGTTTTTAAATTATCTTTATGTATTAAATTACACTAGTCAATTTGAAGCTATGAAATCATCTTGGCATTACTGATGTTAATGACCTCTAACAAATACCACCATGAAGACACCATACTAGTATTTTAACAATTTGGGTTTATTGATTCTTGCAGCAGGGAGAATACACACTAAGGAGAACTGAAGGATGTCTTAGTAAGGGGCTGTTAGAAAGAACTTATAGGATGCGGATAAATGAGGTGATTTGCAAGAGTGTTTAAGGAAGCTGGACTTAGCTCTGTATTGAATGTTTTCAGAACATGGGGCAATTTTAAGATTGCAATTTAAATAAAGCTTTTTGATACAGAAAAAGGAGTGGAACAAGACTAAAGCTGTCATTGGTACAGGAATGGCAGTAACTCATATTAACCAAAATAAGGGGACATTTGGCTATTCTGTGGTATGAATAATCATCATTTTTAAACAGCTTTATTGAGGTATAATTGACATACAGAGAGCTATCCATATTTAACATATACAATTAATAAATTTGGAGATAAGTATCTGTGTCAGACATGATAATGGAGTAATTTTCTTTCTTCTTCATTTTTTTTTTGTCTTGATTCATCATGACCACAGAGTGGATTTATGTGATGTTCGTGTGCTGTAAAATTACTAAGATTTAATATGAGAAAATAAAAATCTAGCTGTGGTTACCAGGATAGCTCTAAAGTTGATAACAACCTTTGCAACATCAGGTCCTAGATGATGACGGTGCAGGCTAGCTTCTGGATGGCTGAGGTTGCTCTTCTCTTTCTCACTAAAATTAATATAGCACGGTCTAGTTTATATAGTACTGAATTGGTTTCCTGATTTCATTTAGAATTTTTGCAACTATGTTCATGTGTACATTGACCTGTAGTTTTCAGAATGTTCTTGTCAGATTTTATCATATTTATGTTGATCTTTCAAGAATGATTTTTTTAATTAAATTTTTAAAATATATTTTTTTGTGAAAAAATTCAATGTAAGTATTATATGTCATTTAGGGGCTTTTATTACATCAAAATATATAATTCTTGCCCTGACCAGTTTGGCTCAGTGGATAGAGCGTTGGCCTGCGGACTGAAAGGTCCCAGGTTCGATTCCGGTCAAGGGCATGTACCTTGGTTGCGGGCACATCCCCAGTGGGAGGTGTGCAGGAGGCAGCTGATCGGTGTTTCTCTCTCATCGATGTTTCTAACTCTCTATCCCTCTCCCATTCTATAATCAATAGTAAAGATAATCCTATCTAATAATAGACAAACAGGGTAATTGACCATACCTTCGCTACGCTTCCCATTGGCTAATCAGCGAGATATGCAAATTAACTGCCAACAAAGATGGCGGTTAATTTGCATATGTAGGCAGGAAGCAGTGGAGCGAAGAATGAAGGCGGCTCCGGCCAGAGCAGTGAAGGCTTTGAAGGCGGCTCTGGTCAGAGCGAAGGCCTGGGTCCCTGGTGCTGAAGGAAAACCAGTACAGGCAGCCAGGGGAAGGGAAGGCCTATTGCAGGAATCTTTTTGTGCAACAGGCCTCTAGTATGTAATAATTAACATAGTGGATTAATAACTATAAATAAAGATGAATTGCTTTAAAGCAATACATTAAAATATCCTCTATATTAATTTATAGCAAGTAAATCTCATATAATTCACTTATATCAGATATATCTATTTGAACAGATTTTCATGTATGCTAATCTCAATTATAGCTGCTATATTGAATCTAACAAATATGGAAATACTTTATTATTTGAAAAATAGCTAGTTCTATATTAGTCATTTACTCAGTCTGACAAAAATACCATTACTCTCAATATTTACTAATAGAAAGATATATAAGATTAGTTTTTACCAAAACTATCTTCTTACTATTCTATAGTAAGATAACCTTCTTAATCAGTTGATCAAATAACTAGAAGAACATAACTGGAGTTCTGCTAACACCCTGGAGATTGGCTTTGGGTAAGGATATTTTTTAGTTGATCAGTAATAACAACCCATGTAACCTCATCACCAAGGCTTTAGGTTAGTTACCATGACAACACTAACAGATGTGAAACTGTTTAGGCAGTTGTCAGTCCAAGCAGGGTGGTGTGGGGAGGGGGGGAGAAGGGAGAGGGGTTAACAGAGTGCAAGCCTGATGTGATCCAGAGGTGGCCCAGCAGAGTACAGCTGGTTCACAGAGTGCAGGTGCCGAGTCCAGAGTCAGGAGGTGGATCTGAGGACTGCAGCATCTCCAGACTTCCTGCGAGTGGGGCCTGCAGCCATCCTTTCCAATACTGTCAGGGAGCTCCTCAAAGTTTTCCACATTGGCCAAGATGGCACAGGGGAGGTTCTTACAACCAGTGTGCCAAAAGCTAGAAAGATGAATGGACAGAGCCCCAGTGCCTGGGAAGCTAGAAAGATAATTGCATAGAAAATATGCCCTCCCTTCCCGATCCCTATCGGAACCATGGAGAAAGAAGTCCACCATTCTTCCAGGTCCCCGTACCTGAAGGAAAACTCTTTTTATTTTGCACCAGCACCTGTCTCACAAATTTGGCTTTTGTTGTGGCAGGCAGCTGAACCTGTGTTTTCAGTTACATAACCATTACTCCAAAATTATTTAATTTTGAAACCATGAGTGAGGAGCTACTAAAATGACTATAAATAAACAATGTAATGTAACACACCGATTGTGATCACACACACACACACACAGAGATGTACACAAATGAATGTATGTTAAACTGGTGAAAACTTAATAAGATTGGTAAATTGTATCAATGACAATTTTCTGGATATGATATTTTATTGTTGATAATTATGCAGGATGTTACTATTGGAGGAAACTGGGTGAGGATATACAGGAGCTCTGAATTATTTCTGACAATAGATGTGAATCTATAATTATCTCTAAAATGTCAATGCAAATAAGATTTAATAAGTGAACTATGATCAAGATAAGTGAGAGATAAAAATAAAAAAGTATTTTTAAGTCATGGGAGCTGTGGTTTAAAAATGGCCAATAATAAAGAATTTTGACTCTATTTTCTAGTTATTTTGAGTGAGCAGTTATAGTTAAAATGGGCTGCTATTCTTAATCTGAAGTAATGGCAGAGGAAAACCTTTAAACTTCTATATAACTATATATTTTCTTGTATTTTATTTTTGTTAATTCTCATCCAAGGATATTTTTTCCATTGATTTTTAGAGAGAATGGAAGGGAGAGATAGGGGGAGAGAGAGAAACATCGATGTGAGAGAGATACATTGATTGGTTGCTTCCCATACCTGCCCCTACCTGGGCCAGGGATAGAAAATGCAACCAAGGTACATGCTCTTAACCAGGAATTGAACCTGTGACCCTTTGGTGCAAGGGCTGATGTTCTAACCACTGAGTTATGCTGGCTGGGGCTATTTTCTCATATTTTATATAATCAATTCAATCTTAGAAACAAAAATAACGATTTTTCTTGCAAAAGGTAATGAAAAAGAAAGTTATAAAAAATAGCAACAGCTATAAATAATGATCCTTCATTATTTCATTACTTTTATTTTTATCTTAGCAATTGCAGTTACCTTATTTTGTTAATTTTACTTTATAAATTTATTATCAATATTTCATTACATTTTTGATCTTCTCAAATTTAATAGTATATCCATATACTAATTAACATTAATTATCCATAAAACAGATGGGAAGAGTAGGTATAAAAATGGTCTCGAAACCCTAGAATAGATGATAGAGTGTATAGTCTATTAACTTTTATTTAAGGTATGGAGGGCTTACTGCAGTCACTTCAAACCACTTTCTCTTTTCTGTATATTTTAACAAGAATAGGTATTTTTTCAAAATTCACAGTATAATCGGGGAAAAGGAAATGTTTCAGAAAGCAGATTGACAGAAGTAAAATGTGAAACCCCAGTGTAATAGCAAGAGCAGAGGAGGAAAAGATAGAAAAGCAAAACTAAACAGCCTTTACTATAAAGGCAGTCAGTCATCAAAGGATTAATGTGAATATCAAAATTTTACAGTTATGGTTAAATGATGCTCACACTATTGATCTTGCATCGTTAAAACATTAAATTATGCTTAACAACTCTTTAAGAAGGCAGGTAAAATAACCTGTTTAGTGCAATACTTATAATAATGACAAAATATCTCAGTGACTTTTTATTTTCTTTTTATTGTGTGCATATTATGCACTAGGAAGTCTCATTTTATGGGCCATAGTTTATTTGAGGTAATCTATGCTGATATTTTCACTCATTTTAAAGAAAAATAAATTGAGAGAAGTTGTGATTTCCACAATGTAACATAGCTCAAAAGTTTAAAAACTGGATATAAAATAATTTACAGATATAAATCCGTGTCAAATTAAAATTTTCAAATAGTTTCATTTTTCCTAATATACAGCACTTCTCTATTGCTTGAGGTCTCACATTTGGTCATTTTGGGGTTACTATTGGTACATAAAGTTTAATAATTCAGCTAAGTAAAACATTTTATTCCAGTTATTTCCTATGATTATGGTCTTTGCTTTTAGTAAATTTAGTTGGGAAATATCTTTCTTTTTTTAAAATGTGTTTTTATTGATTTTTAGAGCGAAGAAGGGAGAGGGATAGAGAGAGAGAAACATTCATCTTCACTTCTTATGCATGGTAAGAACCCCATACGGTAATAGTGTTTCAGAAAGAGGAGATAATATATTAGTTGTAGAATACTGAGGAACAGAAAAACTGAAGCAATTCAATTTGAAGGTGAGGGTCCACTTATTCAAAATTCCTGACAATCTGCCATCTCCAGTAGGTTTTACTTGGCCCAGGCAACTGTACTCCATGACATTAAGTCAGACCAAGGAGCTGGGCTTTGTCTCAAACAAGCTACATTGTAAGCTTTTTTAAATTTAATACTTTTCTTTAAAAAAAAAAAGTCTTCATTGTTAAAAGTATAACATCAGGCGGTCATCATCCATTGTAAGCTTTTAAAAAGAGGAGTATGTTCTCTGGTGAGGTGAGAGAGCGAATAGTCTGAAAAGCAAAGATAAAAAGAGCAAAGCTTTCACTAAGTCTTGAATGAACGTACTAAGAAAGAATTATAAAAACGGAAACTTTTCCAGACTGATAATGGCATTCCTGCTGAGAGTGTAAGCTCCCGAAGTGTGCAACGGGACCCAGAAGAGTGGTTTCTCAGACAGGAAGATTGATTCTGCAATTCTCCATCTGCACATGGCCGTCAGCCTGATCGCACTCCTTTCTTTAAAAGCATTAGCAAGACAAGTATTGATTTTTCCACCACGGTATTTACATGTTTGTGCCATCTACCCCTGGAACACGGGAAACTGACAATGCCCCCTCCACATTTTTGCTATTCTATGTAGGGTACCGGCAGCCAAAGTAGAATCTGAAGGCATTTGGGAAAATCGAGTGATTGACAGCTTTGTAAATTATGGACACAAAAAAGAATGGATCCATGAAGTATGCTTGGCAAAATTTAAGGAAACAGGGTGGGCTTTCTTGCTTTAGAAGAAAATATTGTTTTGCTCAATAATGTACAAAAGAATTTGAAATTTTACATTTCAGTATTGTGAGTAGACTAAACATTAAAACCATGTGTCTACAAATTGGATTATACATATAAAGTATCCAGTAGAAAAATAAATGTTAATACTCTAAATTTTAAATTTATTTATTATTTATTTATTTATTTATTTATCTGTCTATCTATCTATCTATCTATCTATCTATCCATCTATCTTTTACAACCCATCATCTGTAAACTGTATTATGTATTCACCACCCAAGTCAAGTCTCTGTCGATCACTATTTATCCTCCCTACACCCTTCCACACCACCCCCGACCTACCCTCCCACTGACAATAACCACACTGTTGTTCATATCCATGAGCTTTTTGTCTTTTTTTCTTTTTTGCTCAACCTCTCCACTCTCACCCCATCCAACCTCACCCCCAATAGCCATCAGAACTGCACTCTATGATTTTGTCTCTCTTCTGCTTGTTAGTTGATTTTGTTCATTAGATTCCACACATGAGTGAAATCATATGGTACTTGTCTTTCTCTGATTGGCTTATTTCATTTTGCATAATACTCTCCAGGTACATCCATGCTGTTGAAAAGGGTAAGATTTCCTTCCTTTGGAGAAGAAAAAATGGCGACCAGCAGGAAGGTAGGGAGGGAGAGAGTGTGAGAGTGCAAGGAAGTGATAGAGGAGTGTGTGGACGTGTGTGGTGTGTGTGTATGAGCTAGGGACAGCTAGATTCTGCAGGTCTTCTAAGGGGCTGCTAAACCGGGCAGTCTTAGGCGGCGGAGTCCAGCTCCCGGCGCGGACACTCCTAGGCGGCCAGCCCAGGCACAGCGACCACGCCATCTTGGGAAACAGAGCTGCTTGAGACTAGGATCCTGGCCTCAGCACCACCCAGTCTGATCTCAGACGCATACCAGGACCCTGCAGCCACTGGGGACAGAGACCTGCGACCACAGCTACAGACCTGCGGACACCAAAAGTTCGGAGATCCCCGCGGCAGATCCGTGAGTAACAGAGCCCACCCCCCCTTCCCGCAGGCTCGCGGGCAGCGCCATAGTAACTGATAGACCCGCCCCTTGCCGGGGCC
>NW_005368305.1:3258109-3264410 GCF_000412655.1 Myotis brandtii | reverse complement strand
GAGGAAGCCAAGCTTCCCCGCCTGCCTTGCCGGCCTCTGAGCTGCAACTCTAAGAAACATTGTAACAAATATAGAAGCTAAACCAAACCCCAGAAACCTGCTTTAGTCAGCCAGGCTTCAGCCAGCAGGACCGCAACATTGTTTCAAATACAGAAGGTAAACAAAGGCCAGAAACCTGCTTTCAGCAGCCGAGGCCTCAGAGCTGGAGCCGAGCCTCAGAGCTAAAAAATAAAAAAATTAAAAAATTAAAAAAATTAAAAAAAGATTTCCTTCCTTTTAAAAAGCCAAATAGTATTCCATTATTTATCTTTTTATCCTCACTAAAAAAATATATATAAAAAATAAATAAATAAATAAAATTATTTCAAAAATAAAAAAATTAAAAAAATTAAAAAAAGATTTCCTTCCTTTTAAAAAGCCAAATAGTATTCCATTATTTATCTTTTTATTTTTTTTATCCTCACTAGAGGATATGCTTACAGATTATAGAGGGAGGGGAAGGACGGGAGGGAAAGAGAGACAGGGAGAGAGAGAGAGGAGAGAGAGAGAGAGTGAGAGAGAGAGAGAGAGAGAGAGAGAGAAAGAGAGAGAAACATTGATATGAGAGAAACATAGATCAGTTGCCTCTCTTGTGTCCTCAACTATTGACCAAACCTAGAACCTAGGTATATGCCCCTAGGTATATACATCCCTGTCTATGACCCTTCAGTGTATGGAATGGTGCTCCAACTTACCAATATCACCCAGAGCTAAATGTACCACAATATTTTATGCACTCATCCACTGGGCTGTATCCAAATCTTGGCTACTGCAAATAAAACTGCAATGAACATAGAGGTGCAAATATTCTTTGGAATAAGTGTCTCAAGTTTCTTCAGTTATATTCCCAGAAGTGGAATCGTTGGGTCATAAGGCAGTTCCATTTTTCATTTATTGAGGTAGCTCCATACTGCTTTCCAGAACACCTACACCAATCTGCATTCTCACCAACAGTGCACAAGGGTTCCCTTCTCTCCACATACCCGCCAACACTTCTTTATTGATGATTACCATTCTGAAAGGTGTGAGGTGATGTCTCATTATGGCATTATTTTGCATCTTTGATGATTAATGAGGTTGAACATTTTTTCATATGTGTGAAGCCCACAACCCAGGTATGTGCCCTTGACTGTGAATCAAGTCAGCAATCTTTGGTTCACTGGACATGCCCCACCAACTGAGGCACACTGGCCAGGGCAGGAACATTTTAGTTTGATATAGGACCATCTGTTTATTTTTTCTCTTGTTTCCCTTGCCCCAGAAGATATAAAAATTGCTACAAAAAATGTCCAAATTTTACTGCCTATATTTTCTTCTAGGATTTTTATGGTTTTGAACCTAACATTTAAGTCTTTAATCCATTTTTAGTTTATTCCTGTATATGGTGTAAGTTGGTTGTCTAGCTTCATTTTTTTTCATGTATCTGTCCACTTTTCCCAACACCATTTATTTTATAGACTATGTTTATCCCATTGTATGTTTTTGCCTTCTTTGTCAAATATTGACTATAAAGGTGTTAGTTTATTTCTGGGTTCTTTATTCTGCTTCTTCGATCTATACTAGTATGTCTGTATTTATGCCAGTACCATGCTGTTTTGATTACTATGGCTTTGTAGTATAGTTTGATATCAGGTAGGATGATTCCTCTAACTTTGTTGTTCTTTCTCAAAATTGCTGTGATTATTTGAGGTCTTTTACATGAATTTTTGGAATATTTGTTTTACTTCTGTGAAATATGCCTTTGGCCTCTTGATAGGGATTGTGTTGAATATATAGATAGCTTTGGGTAGTATGGACATTTAATTATGTTAATTCTTCCTATCCATGAATACGGTATATGCTTCAACTGATTTGTATCTACTTCAATATTTTCTTTAATGTCTTGTAATTTTATGAATAAAGGTCTTGGGTTAATACATTCCTAGGTATTCTATTTTTTTTAAACAATTGAGAATGGGATTATTTTCTTAGTTTTCCTTTCTGATAGTTCTTAACTAGTGTATAGAAATGCAACTAATCTCTTGATATTTATAGTGTATCGTGCTACTTACTGAATTCACTTATCAGTTCCAGCACTTTTTTTGTTGGAATCTTTATGGTTCTCTATATATAATATCATATCATCTGCAAATAATGAAAGTTTTACTTTTTCCATTTCAATTTTGAAGCATTTATTTCTTCTTCCTGTCTGATTGTTGTGGCTAAGACTTCCAGTACTATGTTGATTAAGAGTGGTAAAAGCAGACATCCCTGTCTTGTTCCCAGTTTTAAGGCCCAGTGGTTCTCAACCTTCTGGCCCTTTAAATACAGTTCTTCATGTTGTGACCCAACCATAAAATTATTTTTGTTGCTACTTCATAACTGTAATGTTGCTACTGTTATGAATCATAATGTAAATATCTGATATGCAGGATGGTCTTAGGCGACCCCTGTGAAAGGGTTGTTCGACCGCCAAAGGGGTTGCGACCCAGAGGTTGAGAACTGCTGTTTAAGGGAAACAATTGCAATCTTTGTCCACAGAGTATGATGTTAGCTTTGGGTTTGTCATAAATAGCCTTTATAACATTGAGGTATGTCCCTCTATGCCCACTTTTCTGAGGGTTTTTATCATAAATTGGTGCTGGATTTTATCAATTACTTTTTCTGTATCTATTATATGATCATGTGGTTTTTATCCTTCATTTTGTTTATGTGGTGTGTCACATTTATTGATTTGCAGATATGGTAACTACCTTGTATTTCTGGAATAAGTCCAACTTGATAATGGTATATGATCTTTTTAATACATTGCTGGATCTGGTTTGCAAATATTTTGTTGAGGATTTTATCCTCCATGTTCATCAGGAATATTGGCTTAAAATTTTATTCTCTGTTATTTAGAGGTATTTATAGTGAACACTATTTGAATTTACCAGCTCTTGTGGCCTATACAACTTGTACATTGATTTATCCTTTCCTATACTCAAAACTTTGCTCCTCTAAATGATCCTTTTTTCTTCTTTATAATCAATTTTATCTTAATAGAAGAAATTCTCTTGTTTAGAAGCTTTAGCTGACTAATATGCTATTATTTTTATTTTTTAAAATCATGCTGTAATTTCTCCATCTTAAAACAAACTATAAAACACAAAATATTTTCTATTAATTCCACATTCCTTCAGCTTCACATTTATCCTCTTTTATAATTAATTTTTTCAAAAATGTATATAATGATTGTTTTCATTTTATTTTTAAATCTTTTTTTCATGTCTCCACCCTTCCTACCATTCTTTAAGTGGCTTCTTCTGTAAATCCTTGGTTATAGGACGTCTGTTCAGCTTGTCCTCAGTTGGTTATTTAGGGTTATTTTTCTGTATTTTAATTGTAATTCCAGTTTGATCTTGGAAGGAGGTGATTATAACATCCACTTATTCTTCCGCCATCTTGGATCTCCCCTATTTTTAATTCCCTTTTTCTATTAAAAACTAGAGGCCTGGTGCACAAATTTCATGCACCTGGGGAGGGGTGGGTCCCTCGGGGGGTCCCTCAGTCTGGCCTGCACCCTCTTGCAGTCCAGGAGCCCTTACAGTCTGGGAGCTCCCCACTTTGGGAACGGGTCTAAACCATCAGTCGGACATCCTTAGCGCTGCCACGGAGGCAGGAGAGGCTCTTGCCACCACCACTACACTCACCAGCCGTGAGCCCAGCTTCTGGATGAGCAGTGCTCCCCCTATGGGAGTGCACTGATCACCAGGGGGTAGCTCCTGCATTGAGTGTCTGCCCCCTGGTGGTCAGTGGGCATCATAGCGACCGGTGTTCTGCCATTCAGTTGATTTGCATATTAGTCTTTTATTATATAGGATAATCAAAGTATAAATGAATAGGTTAAATAGTTACATTTTTCTAAAAATGTTAAACTGAAAACAACGTTCTCTTTAGCCATTACTTTCCACCTCTTAAGTTCCATTTTTAGTAGTCACAATCATTTATTTCTGCTAATATTTATCTCTATAATTCTGTGTCTAAATAAGTTTGTTTGGTATGTTCCATATTTATATATAAGCTCAGAATTATTTCAAAAGATGAACAGAAACAATTGTAAAATAAAATAAAAAAATGAAACACCTTAGCTTTCCCTAGCTTAAATAATACAGGTAAACTATCATTAACATACATTTGTGACATGAAATATTTGAAGTCCCTGGATAAGTGTCAGTGCCCGAGTTGTTTTAAAATGTTCTTGCCCTCAAGATAAATATTGATCAAATCCTCAAATATATCCTGAAATATTATTTTACATTTCATCATTTGATATTGTTGGTTACTATGAGGAATTAATTAAAGTCATTGTCTTATCATTATAGTTGGTGTTTTACTTTTATCTCAGGCTTGCCTGAAGGTTCTGCTAAAGGCTATAAGATAGAAAGTATGTCTTCAACAGAGATACAGTCTTAGAGGGCCTGCATCAGGTATCCTTAACTATTGATAGCTCAAGAAAGAGAGGGTATAGACCTTGGCGTTCGGAGTACCACAACTTAGACAATACCCAGACTGTACCACAGTCCAGACTCAGAATTTCTAGGATAATTGTTAGTTTAGAAATGGAAAACTTCATGAAATCAGATTGTAGGTAGAATTAATTGCATAGGACTGAAGGTAATGATAAACTGTTAAGGTATTGCCAATTGTAGTATTTGATTTGAAATATTTTCGTTATATTTTTAAATATTCTATTTTCAATTTAATAGACTGTGGCTTATTCAAACTACAATAGAATATCCTTTAAATGGTAAGTTTTTCTCACTAACCCCTTAAAATTCTGCAATAAATACCTTGAAATTTTTTAGCAATGTAGTTGTTTTATGGTTATGTTTTGTTTTTTTGCATAGTTTCATTAGAAAACTGTGCATCTCCATAATGAGATAAGTAGTTTGCAGTTTGTGCAACAAATTCTACTTTGAGCCACTCTTGTTTTGCTGAGTTTAAAAAGTTTGATACCCATTTCTAAAATCTTTGTATAAGATTCATTTTAAAAGTTTTAGGAGGATGTAACTTATTTTCTGTCTTTCTCTCAGAGATATTTTTTTGTTTATTTATGATGGCAATAAATGTGGAAAGAATGTATAAAAGATATTTCCATTGTATGATGGTGAAGAATATGTAAGCAATGTTATAAGTTCATATAAATATGCAATAAATATAAATAAATATAACTCTATATAAATATACCTATCTATTATATTTCTGACACATGTGGATATCTATTCGATTTTTCCCCATGGAGCCATCTTCCCTAGAATACTTCTTCCTCCAGTTTTAAACTGGTTTCTCTCTGGGCCTGCAGCACAACTGTCATCATCTTAGGAATTTTCTTTTTCCTGTTGCTAGAGTTAGTTCTCTTGTTTCCTAAATTCTCTATCTTTCATTTTTAAAAAAATATATTTTATTGATTTTTTCACAGAGAGGAAGGGAGAGGGATAGAGAAGTTAGAAACATCAATGAGAGAGAAACATCGACCAGCTGCCTCCTGCACACCCCAGACTGGGGATGTGCCCACAACCAAGGTACATGCCCTTGACCAGAATCGAACCTGGGACCCTTGAGTCTGCAGGCCGATGCTCTACCCACTGAGCCAAACCGGTTAGGGCTCTATCTTTCATTTTGATTGAACAGAAGTAATTGGTGTTCCAGAGTTCCCTAAGAACAAGAGAATGGGAAATACTGTTTTCTTGAGAAATTAATACAAATTATCTATTCAAATACTTCATGTGCAGTTTCGCTATAATATAGACTATTTCCCCCATATTTTAAAACATTTTTTCTAGATATTTGTTATGATTTCCAATGATTATGATTTTTTATTACAGAAAGTCAAATTATTTTTTCCTCTAGAAGCATTTATGCTGTTTTCTTTATCCTTGGTATGTGTTCTGAAATTTCATAATCTCCGTGCCTCATGGTGTGTGTCTTTTTCAATTGGAAACTTCGTAGACCATTTAAATCTACCCTGTCATCCATAAACATCTTTACTTACCTCTATTTTTCCATAGCACTTATCACTTTCTAACATCCCCTTTTAGTTACCCATAGAATTTTTTGTCTGTCACTCAGTGCTAGACAGTAATCTCAACAGGGCAGGGATATTTGTTATTCCCCATAACTTTCTCCTTAGGTGGAAAATAGTGCACATTCAGTAAATGTGTATTAAATGACCGAGTAGCTTCTCGGTTTGCCTGATTTTATAAATGCCCTTTTACAAGGCATTGCATTTAATACAGAATAC
>NW_005368305.1:3253023-3258092 GCF_000412655.1 Myotis brandtii | reverse complement strand
ATATATATATCATTTAACAGTACTGAGCAAAAAGATGCCATTCCTGTCTACAAACTCCAATGAGTTCCCATAAATGTGAACATCTACCTACTATATATCACACATACAGTTCTTTACTTGCAACTTTCCTCTTGCCTTCATTAGAGTTTCTCAAAGGCAAGATTTGCTTTGTTTTGCTTTTTAAACACATGTCCCAAATATCTCGAAAACTGCCTAAGATATAGTAACTTTTTTATTTTCTTTTTTTGAGAAAAGGAAAAGAGAAAGACTAATGTATACAATTTAATACTTTTAATAACTTTTTCCCTTTAGGTCTACTACTGGTCATAATAGTTCAATTGTACAGAACAGAGGATCATTTGATTTACTGACTTATAAAATGTCCCATGCTATAATCTTGTGGAATAAGTATGAATTTCTATTTGTTTTAAATATTTGAATATCTTTTGTAGTATATTGGATCTCAGTAATCACTTGATCAGCTAACATAGAAAGTTTTACTAAAGGAATTTACTTTAAATGAGCACTTATGTAGTGGGAGCATTAACCGATATTTGACATTTTTAAAACAGAGAAACACTTTTTTAAACCGATCAAGGAACTAGTTTTATCCTTGTCACTGGTCTTTACTCTTTAGGATTTGATAAAAGACAGTTTATTGATCAGAGAAATATAGTCTATATTTGAGTTCTCCAGGTCTCTGAATGTGCCTCTTAGTTTGAGTTCCTTCTGAAATAGCCTCTGAGACAAAGATTTGAGTGCAAGTTGTTTATAGAGGAACACTGGTAGGAGATTGGACAGGGAAAAGGGAAGAGAAGGAAGCCAACAAAGAATTATTAGGTAAGTAGCACCAGTTATCTGGAGCTTAATCCCTCTGTGGGTCTATCCAGAGGGCATCGGTTCTCAGACATTTACAATCTGCCCTGAGGTCCCAGAGAGAGCCATCAGGCAGGGTCCCACATGCTGAGGTTAGAAGTGGGGCTGCTTGTAGAGATTTCTGTGCTGTGTAGACTTAGGCAGGACACCTGCTGTTGCATTCCCCTAGAAAAGTATCCAAAGTTTAACATAATACTTCAGAATATTTTAGTTCCACATATGTGCTGTCTTTATAATTATTAGCCGGGGTAATAGAGCTAAAGAAAGAATCTGAACAATACTTTAGCTTAAGTAGTTTCAAGTTGAACATTACAGGACATGAGAGGTAAGACTTAACTGAGTAAGTCTCTTTCTTTCACGAAGAGAGAATGTAAGATCACTCTTTTTAACATAACTTTTTGAGTTTAGTGTATGGTAATTTTTCTGAATTTATGTCATATAGGCACTATGGAAAGAATATAGGTACTATAAAGTTACTTCTTTGCAATTTAATCTCTGTATTCATTATATTTCAGACAGCTTTTTACTTGTAAACTGCTACATTATAAAACTACATCATTCTTCCAAATTCTTTGTTGTAGTACTTTATATAAGTGTAGCATATTCATGATAATAATTGTTTTCAGAAAAGCAGGTGGTAAGCTCATCATGAGACTATTAATATTAACATTTATTTGAAAGATCAAATGAATGTGCATGTATTATTTTCTTGGTTTAGACACCTCCACAGTTTCTACTAGTTCTCACTCAAAAAATATTCCCTTAGAATTTGTGTCATGTACACTGCACTCTTTGTATGCAAAGTGACAGAAAAAGAACATATTATAGAAGCACTGTTTCTAAAGCATCTGCAGTATGCTCCTCAGAGATTTTCTTAAATTTTTTTCCAAATTAGTGCCATGAATCCCAAGGGAGAACCTCATAAGTGCTTCAAAATCTCATTTTAGATCTACATAACATCTCTGTGTTCCTCCTCTGGAGTTCGCTGGGTTATATCTCTTTTAATTGATAGTTCCAAGTGTGTCTATTATGTTATTAATAGGCAATGAAAGTTCCAGAAATGCTGCTCATGATTGTCTATTGTCGTGTAGTGCTGCTGCTTACCTATCATGGGCTTTGCTGTCTATACCATCTTCTATTGCTGATACCATATACTTAAGTTTTGCACCTGTGCTGTCCAATATAATAGTCACTAGTCAGACACAAGTAGATATTGAGCACTTGAAATGGGGCTACTATAAATGAAGCACTGATTTTTAAAATTTTAATTTTAAAACTGATAGTTGATTGAATTACAGGGAAACTTTTAAGTATATTTGGAGCAACTTGGTTATATGCATCTACTTTTTCACTTGCACACGCAAAACACTAAACACCATTAACTATTTTCAAATAAACTAGCATTTGATTTGAGAAGCGCTGTGCATATAAAATACAGACCAGATTTCAATCTTTATCTCTGTATTTCTTAATGTTGTTACTAGAAAACTTAAAATTGCCAACATGGCTACCATTAAAATGCTAATGGACAGTGATATTTTGCAGTCAATACCTTCCACATCCTTCTCAATTTTCTTAATAATGTTCTGTTTGGGAAATATAGTTTAAAACAAATTTATTTCCAACCTCTCCACTAATGTAGGAGAGAAAGAAAACAGTTTTATTATTGAATAAGCATGAAATTTTGAATGTGATACACATCACAGGAAATCTGCTAAAGAGATTGCAAGAATTGATTCATTGCAAGACATAAATGCTGCTTGTAGATGAATATTACAGTTACATTTTAGTAAAATAAATTCAATGATAATCAAAATGGTCTTTTCTCATTTGATCCTGATATTTATATATCTTCTATTAAACTGACTATTTGGTGGTTAAATTACTCTATATGAGTCACTCTAGAAATTCAATCAGTGAAAGCATTCTTTATTTCTCTGAGTAAGTATAAAGCTATTTCATGTATTAAATTCTCATTGATTTCAGCTTTGTGTACAGATTTATTAAGAAAGCAAAAATATCCTCATACTGAAATTATAATAAACTATTGTTTTATAATGTAATTGAATTATCTAATAAAACTCTTTATGTATTTAAGATTTTCAGATAATTTCTCCAATTTCCATCTTATTTACTCATCACATATTTTTAATGCAGTTTACTTTTCCAGCATGAATTAATTAAAGTATATCTTTAAATGTTTAGTTCATTAAAAAACATTATAATTAATGAAAGATAAGTGGAGAAGGGCATATTCAAAGATAACTAAACATTTTTTTGGCATAAAAGACTTTCTACATTATAAAGATAAATAACTACACAGGCAATATAAATAGACACAAACATAATATTGAGAGAGATTGCTACCAGATGTCTTCTGGGGGAAAAATTTGTCCCTAGTTACAAACCACTGGGCCATAGTGCAAAATAGTGGGGTTGGTAAAAGTAGGTTTACTGTTGTGAGTATGTGAAACACAGAGTTTATTCTTTCTTTTTAAATATATTTTATTGATTTTTTACAGAGAGGATGGGAGAGGGATAGAGAGCTAGAAACATCGATGAGAGAGAAACATGGACCAGCTGCCTCCTTCACACCTCCTACTGGGGATGTGCTGGCAACCAAGGTACATGCCCTTGACCAGAATCGAACCTGGGACCTTTCAGTCCGCAGGCCGATGCTCTATCCACTGAGCCAAACTGGTTAGGGCCAGAGTTTATTCTTACATTATTATTTACTAACTAGGGGCCCAGTGCACGAATTCATGCACCTTGAAAGGAACTGTGGGCCGCCAGGCTGTGGTGGGCACAGGGGCACATCTCGACCCATCCTCCATGCCCCCACCCAGCTCCTCCCACTGTGGCCCCAGGTCCCTTTCTGCCAGCATCCCGCTCCCGGCACCTCCACTCCCATGCACTGATGGTGCCGGCCCTGCTCACACCCACTGACTGCACAGAGTGTGCCGGAAGCTGGTCCATTCTTGCTGCTTGACACAATCGCTGCAAGAAAGAAACATCTGCACAGCATATGTTTCAAGGGACCTGGCGTATATAGCACACTGTTCTTAATATGTTTGCTCCCCTTCTTGGCGCTGTGTTTTAACCAAGGTCACCTCTCCGAGAAAGGTTGTTTCCCCAGGTAGGGATTTTCCCCTGAAGTTAGGGAGAGAATAAAACCCCTTAACTAAGTGCCAGGCAGGTAGTTAATCACTTTAACTACAAACAATCACGCTTAAGCTACATAATCTTTACTCCCTGGAATGGAGATAAGAAATGCCCTAACCTTTAATAGAAATTGACAGGATTAAAATCAACTGGTATAAATACAGATGTAACAAGACAATAAACAACAGAACTTGGCTGGAGAACCTAGACAGAACATGGCAGGAGAACCTGGATAGAACCTGGCTGGAGAACCTTGCTACAGAACCTGGTGAACGAACCTGGCTGGAAAACCTGGAGAACATGGTTACAGAACCTGGCTGGAGATCCTGGCTAGAGGAACCTGGCTATGCTGATCAACTGAATGCTGGCTCCGTGTCCTTCCTTCTTCACCGACTCCATCCACACCTTTGGGAACCCCTGGAACAGGATTCCCCTAGGTAAGCCCCCCACCCCCATGACGGATAGGACTCCACCAGGGTGCTGCAGACCCCCTGGATAGAACAGAACTTAGATTGAGAAGATGTGCCATACTGAGTCCAAGAAAGAAGACTCTGTATTGATCCTTAGATTGAGAAGATGTGCCATACTGAGTCCAAAGAAAGAAGACTCTGTATTGATCTTTAGATTAAGAAGATGTGCCATACTGAGTCTAAAGAAAAAAGACTCCGTATTGATCTTTTAACACATATGTTTGCTAGCAGAGGAGTTAAGGTTACTCCCAGTTAGATGGAATGTTTTATATAAGAAGTATGTCCATTTTTTTTGAGGAAGGAAAGGTAAATGTAAAGGCATGGGAGAAGGTAGGCCCAAGGAGCCTTATCCTTAACCCCACTGCAGCCTCTCCACCCTGGGAAAGTGCAGGATTGGCAAGCTCTCCCTGAGGTGATAGATCAGGACTCAGGTAATAGCGGAAAGTGCCAATCTTACTCTTAAAATGGATACAAGAGAGCATTTGGGGTTTTTATTTTTAATGCCTGCTTTGGATTGAGTAAATGCATTTTACTTAGTTTTAACACATCAAAGTTAGCTCT
>NW_005368305.1:3246395-3252756 GCF_000412655.1 Myotis brandtii | reverse complement strand
TCAAATGGAAAGACTTACTTACAGGAGCCTGGAAGGGACCTGATGTACTTTTAACCTGGGGGAGAGGAGATGCTTGTATATTTCCACAGGATGCAGACTCACCTGTGTGGATTCCAGACCGTCTAATCCAACCTTATGTCACACCACCCTCCATCTCCTCCTCCTCCTCCTCCTCCCCGGTATCATCCATATCGGCCGACTCAGAGGGCACAGCTGACTCCTCCCCGGACACCGACACAACCATCAAGCACGGCCCTGATGGACCCTTTGATGCAGCCCTTCAACACGCTGACGCTCCAGGAAGCCCGTCTCCAATGACGCCGCCCGCTAGCCAGATCAACAAGGACAACCAAACCACCAACTTGAGGACAGCTGAAATCCCTTGACTGAAGAGACCTTCAAAAGAAAAAAGAATCCTTCTGCACTCCATCCACTATGTTTACAGCTATGCTCGCTATCATTGCTTGTCAGTCTTCTTCCGAGTCTTAAACAACCCAATCTGAGAGGTGGCCACTGATTTACATGCACAATCATTTAAAAAATAAAAAAGGGGGAATTTGCTGCTTGACACAGTTGCTGCAGGAAAGAAACATCTGCACAGCACATGTTTCAAGGGACCTGGCGTATATGGCATACTGTTCTTAATATGTTTGCTCCCCTTCTTGGTGCTATGTGTTTTAACCAAGGTCACCTCTCCGAGAAAGGTTGTTTCCCCAGGTAGGGATTTTCCCCTGAAGTTAGGGAGAGAATAAAACCCCTTAACTAAGTGCCAGGCAGGTAGTTAATCACTTTAACTACAAACAATCACGCTTAAGCTACATAATCTTTACTCCTGGAATGGAGATAAGAAACGCCCTAACCTTTGGAATAGAAATTGATAGGATTAAAATCAACTGGTATAAATACAGATGTAACAAAACAACAGGACACAGAACCTAGAGACAGAACTTAGTGAGAGAACCTGGTAAAAGATCCTGGACAGAACCTTGCTACAGAATTTGGCTGGAGAACCTAGACAGAACATAGCAGGAGAACCTGGAGAACCTGGCTGGAGAACCTAGCAAGAGAACCTGGCTACAGAACTTGGCTGGAGATTCAACACAGAACTTGGCTGGAGATCCTGGCTAGGCTGCTGATCAACTGAATGCTGTCTCTGTGTCATTCCTTCTTCGCCGACTCCGTCCACACCTTTGGGGACCCCTGGACCTGCTGGGGTTGGACCCCAGCAGGCGCGAGTGGGGCCGGCATGGTCAGTGGGTGCAAGCAGCGGCTACTGCCTGATTGCCCCTCAGGAGCAAGGGGAGGTAGAGAAACCCTCAGGGGCAATCAGGGCCAACAGTCGCCTCTTGTACCCACTGACGGCGTGCCGAGCAATTGGGACCAGTGCCGGGCACTGGCAGCGGGTGCAAGCAGTGGTTCTGGTGCCGGCTGCGGGTGCGAGTGGGGCTGGAGCTGGCAGCGGGTGCGAGTGGGCCTTCACCAGCAGCGGGTGCAAGTGGTGGCTGCTGGCCCCGATCGCCCCTCAGGAGCAGGGGTAGGTGGAGAAACCCTGAGGGGCGATCAGGGCTGCAGCCAACACTCACACCCACTGACAGTGCCGAGTGATTGGGGCCGGCGCCAGGCGCCAGCAGTGGGTATGAGCAGCAGCTCTTGCACCAGCAGCGGGTGCGAGCATCGGGTGGGACCATGGTGCCCAAGAGCAAAGAATTTTCAGTAACCACGGAGGCTCACCCCAATGACATTGACCAGCACTCCACCTTGGTTTGGCACCCCTAATCACCTGCTCTAACATCCCGCTGTGGCCAATGCTTGCCGTGTTCGGTGCTCTGCTGCCTGCTGCAGACACCCACCATGTGCCATGTTCCACGCACGCTCCCTGGTGGTCAGTGAACATCATAGCGAGCGGTTGTTCAGTTGTTCTGCAGTTCAGTCTATTTGCATATTAGGGTTTTATATATATATAGACTAGAGGCCCGTTGCATGAAGAGATTCGTGCAATAAGCCTTCCCTTCCCCTGGCTGCCGGCACCGGTTTTCCTCCAACACCTGGGACCCAGGCCTTCACTCCGGCCAGAGCCTTCAGTCTTCGTGGCTCCAGACAGAGCCTTCAGTCTTCTGCCACTTCGCCCCTACGTGTGCAAATTAATTGCCAACTTGTTGGGTTAATTTGCATACTCTCCTGATTGGCTGGTGAGCGTAGTGAAGGAATGGTCAATTTAAATGTTTGTCTATTATTAGGTAAGATTGTTGTATCGTTTATTTGTATTACAACTGTAAACCTACTTTTGCCCACGCCAGTACATAAGGGATTGTGCTGAAGTATAGATTGCAATAATTATTTTTAGTGAGTGTCTGCTCTGGTAAGTTATTGGCTAATCACTGTGCACACATTATCTTTGTCCTTATAAGACTATTATGAAAACTAAGAATTATATGTCTAATGAATTTCCTAAAATCTCATTTCCAATAAGTAGTAGATCTTGGCTTTGAACTGCTATTTGCCTCCCTAACATTTAGTGGTTGAAATGATTTGAACTAATATTATACTCCCTACAGAACATAAATATAGACATTCCTCCCATCAAAAGGTGGTGTCTGCTTTCAATTTCTTTGAATCTGGGAGGGTTTTATGGATGCTTTACCAATATAACATGGAATAAATGAAGCTGTGCTGGTTTCTGCGCCTATGTCTTGAGGGAAAATTTTTCATTTGTAGTCTCCAGACTGTACCATAAACCCTTGGCTATTTTGTAAACAGTGGCATTGCATAATTATGTATTTATTTGAGTAAGAATTGTTCTGGGGGTAGCTATAGCTTAGAATTGAGGTGGTATTTAATAAAAGAAAGCCAATTAAAGTACTTTTGCAGTTGCTCTGAACAAAGTTGATGATTGCAATAAGGGAGAAAGAGTTTAGTAAACCTTGTATAGATAATGCCATCATATCTTGGACAGGTATGGTATGGGATAATGGGAGGAGCACACTTTGATTCAAAGTTCCTATTAGCTTTGAGCCCATAAGAACTTGACTTGCTGTCAATATTCTCCATTTCCCTAATGACACATCTCTACCTGTATCCCACAGCCATCTCCTTCCCAAGAGTATAGGCATTCAGGGAACAGAATAGTAAATAGAATATTTGTTGTCTTTGACCTTCTGATATTTCTTCTCAGCCCCAAATGCTCTTCCAGGAATTTTCTCTCTCACAATGATTTTGTACCAGGGTTATCTTTTTAGCTTGTCATCACCAGCAGGTTAGACTATCAGCACACAGTTGATCCTTTGTATGGACAATCTTCCACAGAGTTCCCTATGCATAACTAAGGACATATCAAAACAACTGCTTTAAGTATTATTGAATTTTTGATAATGGTAGTTTTCAAAATATTACACCTATTAAGAATTAAAAATGATATGTTCACAGAGATGGAGAAAACATTTAGATGAAAATGTTGCTGAATTTCACACATTCTTTCCCCAAGGATTAACTCTGACCTAATCAATATGAGTTTCTACATCCTATATAATAAAGAGGTAATATGCAAATTGACCATCACGCCCTCACACAAGATGGCCACCCCCATGTGGTCACAAGATGGCAGCGCCCATGTCATCACAAGATGGCTGCCCCCATGTCGTCACAAGATGGCCAGCAGGGAAGGGCAGTTGTGGGTGATCAGGCCAGAGGGGAGGGCAGTAAGGGTTTACCAGGCCACTGTGAAGTTTATAATATATAAATTATATAGTTAAATATATATATATATATTAGATAGTTAAAAATAGTCAACTTTATATACTAGGGTACATGATTCCTTAAACAAGATATAAATCGTATCCAATATGCTAATACAAATATACATCTCATTTAATGGAAACTTTCACTATTTAAATACTCTAAATCAGTGGTTCTCAACCTTCTGGCCCTTTAAATACAGTTCCTCATGTTGTGACCCAACCATAAAATTATTTTCGTTGCTACTTCATAACTGTACTATTGCTACTGTTATGAATTGTAATGTAAATATCTGATATGTAGGATGGTCTTAGGCGACCCCTATGAAAGGGTCGTTCGACCACCAAAGGGGTCGCGACCCACAGGTTGAGAACCGCTGCTCTAAATGCTTTGTATTCTTTTCTACTATGTATACATTAGAATGGAAGTTGAGTTTTAGTTGAAGCATTCAGAATGCTACTTAGCTGAAAAAAAGAAGGGGATTTTACATTTTGTTGCAGCAAGGATGGACCTGGACAGTATTATGCTAAATAAAATAATTCAGCCAGAGAAACACAATTTTCATATGATTTCACTTATATATGAAATCTAATGAACAAAATAAACTAAGAAACAAAATAGAAACAGACTCATAGATACAGAGAACAGACTGACTGCTGTCAGAGGAGAAGGGGTTAGAGTACTGGGTGAAAAGGTGAAGGGATTAAGCAAAAACCCTCAAAAAACCTCATAGACACCAAAAACATTATGGTGATTACCAGAGGGAAAAGGAGTTAGGGAGGTAGAGGAGGGTATAGGGGGTATAAATGGTGAAAGGAGACTGGATTTGGATTGGTGAACACATAGTACAATATACAGATGATGTACACCTGAAGCCTATATAATTTTATTAACCAATGTCACCCCAATAAATTAAATAAATAAAAAATTAAAAAGAAAAGTTGAGTGTATCCTTATAAACTAGAAATGCAAGTATTATTTTCTCAGAAAACACCATAAAACTATATGAGATTCATATTAAATAAAAAGTTAACTTTGCTATTGCCTTTGCTAGCTTTTGGGGGAACATCACCTCTATTTCTATATTAATACTATGTACATGAAAATCCTCTCTGTAATTCTGCCAAAACACGGATTGTTGATCATACATTTAATTGTGCTAAGTAAATAGAATGTTATTTAATAGACTGAATAGAATTGTTAGAGTGTAACATTGAATTTGAAAGGTAGTATAACATCAATATGCCTAGTTTTAGTTATATTTTGAAAGCATCCATCTTACTTTGATAGAAAAAAAAATAAAGGAGTTGGAAACAGCTCACCTTAATTAGTGAAATATATTTGCTTTTACTTTGAGCTTATTTTCAACTGAAAATAGGCCTTAAATAAGAAACATAACTAGTTGACTACATGTGGAAGAATTCTAAAATAGTGTACCAAGTGGCGACAAATATAAATAGGAATTACTGGTACAGAAGAAAGATTGATTAAAGTGAGCTGTGGAAGTGAAGGTCATAGAAAGTGAATTTTATGCAAATTCTTGAAGCTGGTTATGGACATCCATTGATGAATATATGGAGATGCCTTTCCAAATAACATAGAATATGTCACCATATTATGAATTGGCAGATCTTATTAACAGATAGATTGCTTTGGCAGGTGTGTAAGAGCCAGAATAAGAGCTTAGGAGAGCAATGTGTTATGTTAATGGGTCACTCACTTGACTTCAAAGCTTAGAATAATAATTCTTGAAGATCAATGGTTTGGTATTTTAAAAAATAGTAATGTTAAGTACTTTAGAATTGATCAAATAATGTCTACTGCTTTTCATATCCTATATAGCAAAAGCATAATATGCAAACTGACCGAACAGCAGAATGACCAGTTAGGGGGGATGGGGCTGGCGAGCAGGTGGTGCCAGGCCAGACAAGGTGTGTGCCAGCAGGTAGAGGGTGGGAACAGTGATGGGGGAGGGGGGTGGTTACCAGCAGTGGTAGAGAGGCGATGGGGGGGGGGCGGCACCATCCCCTGATCACCCCTCCGATTGCCTCCTGCAAAGGGAGGCTGGGTCGCAGCAGCAGTGGGGTGATGGGGGTGGCACTGTCCCCTGATCGGATGGCCTGGTCACCTCCCACAGAGGGAGGCCGGACTGCGGCTTAGGCCTCCTCCCCAAGTGGGCCTAAACTGTCCGTAGGATATCCCCTGAGGATTCCCGGACTGTGAGAAGGCACAGGCTGGGCTGAGGGACCACCCCCCCTCAGCCCAACAGTTCTTGCTACTCCTTAGTGAATATCTGTGAAGAATTGGCTCTCCCAATTGAAGTTGACTCTTACTCTTAAATATCTACACTAATAAAAGAGAAACATACAAATTGGTGTCACTCCGCTACCCTTCCCATTGGCTAATCAGCATATCCTTATGCAAATAACTGTCAGCCAAGATGGTGGCCGGCAGCCATGCACTGAAGCGAACAGGGAGGCTTGCTTGCTCCAGTGATGGCGAACTCCAATGTTCCCCGCCTAACTTGCTGGCCTCTCAGCTGCAACTCTAAGCAACTATGTTGCAAATATAGAAGCTAAACAAAACCCCAGAAACCGGCTTTCAGTCAGCCGGACCGCAACATTGTATC